>NW_010298295.1:21230-65543 GCF_000700745.2 Antrostomus carolinensis
AATGCTTGGGGGGTGCTTCAGATCCTTTGCCTTGCATTGAGAAGAGAGTTTGCAGGATTCACTGTTGCTTACCCAGGCTGTGACATGCCACAGATCTTCAGAGCAGCTTCACACAAGTGTCAAGAGTTGGCTGGGGAATATAATGGTGACATGAGGTATGAGGATGGGATAGGAGGAGATCTGGAATACAAAACAAGAGGGCAGGGAGGAGAAAATCTTTGGATCCAGTGTCATATCTGCCTCTAATCACTGGGTAACTTCTGGCAAGTGACAGTGGCAGTGGCTGCTTATGCACCTCGTCCAGAATGAATAACAAAAACAACCTTCTAGGAGTCCCCACACTCCTTTAACTTCTCTTGCTGCTGTGGGTGTCACTGCTGCCTCAGCTTTGGAGCAAGAACAAACAGCCAAAGGCGTGCTGTAAACTCTCAAGCAGAGAAATTACCTAAAGAAGGATCAGATGGTGAGTTTCCTTGCCTGACTTCTTTCAGTCACGCTGCAGCAGCAGGAGCAGCGCGTGTTTGTATGTGCTGGAGGCAGAGGGGAGCTGTGTTTTCCTTCTGATTTAGTCCCACTGATTAGTTTTTCCCATCTATGAGTTTTCTCTCTGCAAAGCCACAACCTGGAGCTCAAAGAGGATGTTAAAATGCACCAGCCACAGTGTCGTGCCATCTGCCCTTGTGTGGTGGTATCTCCTGCTTGCAGCCAAGCCTCACTTTTTTCTGGCAGTTTAATGAAACTGAACTTTGGGGCATTTTGCAGAGGGTTTATTGTTTGAAAACAGGGTTTTCTTTGCTCTCCCAGTAGCCAGAGACCTGATTTCATTGTGCTGTTTCACCACTACCACCCTATAACGTTACACCTCTTGTGCACGATCCCTCTTTCAGGGCAGAAATGCCATCTGCTTGAATTCACCCTGCCAGGGGAGTGTGTTATTAAGGCTGAGATTTAACATCTCATGCTCAAAAATTATTACTTAGAACGCACAGAGACACTGTCTTCTTTCTCCCTGCGAGGATGGGGCAAGGTTCTTCCTCCCTGACCCCAAGAAGTCTGGGAAAGCTGCTGCTGTGTGAACAGATAGATCATTTAAACCCCTGAGGTTGTTTTCTTGCCTGCAGACGTTAGAAGAGAATTATTTTTTCTTTCTATTAACAGCAGCAAATGTGTTGAAAGTCCTGGGAAGGACTTTGGTGCTGCATGGTGGGAGAGGGGAGATGCAAGATTTGTGGCCAATTTCTTCTCTTTACCTGGTTTGAGGGGATTTCTTGCATGATTTAGAAACTGATGGCAGCCAGATGGTTGCTTCCAAGACAGCACATCAAACTCCAGGCAATCTTGACTTTGATTGAAGAGTTTCTTGATTTAGGATGTCTGTATGGATTTAAGCTTTATTTTGTTGTGTCTTCTGTTTTGAAGTTCCCTTGGGTTATGTTTTCAAGTTTTTTCCTGTATAAAAGTCAATCAGGAGTCAGAGCATCTCCCGTGGGATTGTCCTCTGGTTCTGCTACGTCTTTTGTTTCTTCTGGTGGTGGTAGAAACAACCTGATGTGCTTCACGTTGTTTTCTTCCTGCCCAGCCTTGGGTAGTCAATCTCACACGTGAATGAAAGTGAATTCTCCATGCTGGAATAGAGCTGTTAAATTATAAACTTGGATTATTCTGAGAGCAGATGGTGTGAAAACAGGTAGGTTCCTCTGGACTCGGTGGCTTTCTAGTAGGTGTTTGCAGAGGATTAAATTTACAGAGTCCTTTAGAAAAATGTCAGGTAAGGTGCCTTTCTTTTGTAAAGGGCCTCAGGCAAATAGCACAGGGAGGAGAGGCTTTGGTGAGGTGTGGAGGGTGGGAGGAGAGGACTGGGTGAGGAAAAGGGCAAGAGGAGTAGGGGAACGATGTGAGTGGGAGCTGGGCTGCCCTACGAGGTGAGGTTTGGGAAAGACCAGAAGGTGAAACCATTGCACATGAGGGAAGTGCAGCGAGGATGGCTCCTTACCTGGGTCTGCACCAGAGAGTGGGGGGCTCGGAGGTCCCTCTGCCCACAAGAGGCCCTTTCCTGGTTGTTTTTCCTGCTTTTTAGGGCATTGTGACATTTGCATTAAATTAACCCGAGCTGTTAGTTTATGTTTGTGTCAGCCCTGAGCTGAGAGAGGATGGGGTGTGAGGGGACAGTGTTAGGAGTTACCCCTTCCAGAGCACAGGAATGCATTTGAATGCAGCAGATTCAGCACTTTGCTTTGTGGTGTCCTTGCTGTCCACAGCCCCATCCTACTGCCCAGGAAGCTGCTGGATGCCCGGTAAGAGTCAGGAGAGAGGGAAACTGGGAAGGTGGTGGCTGGACAGGTGAGGTGTCCTCATGGTTTGGGTAGTTTGTAGCAGGCAGAGAGATTTTACTACCTGAGGGAGGCAGAAGGAGAAAGCAGAAGGTGTGATCTGCTCTCCCAGCATGGGTTAGCCAGCTCTGGGGAGGAGAGGAAGTGCTGGGGTGGTGGTTTCAGATCTGGGCCCCTGACGTCTGCCCGTACCGAGGACGTTCTGGGGTGTGCGGCATCCTCTGAAAACATCTGACTCTGCAGCCATTCCAATTCCTGCCCCGTTCTGATCCCTGCAGGTAGGTGAGCAGAGCAAGGATGGGAGGGCAGGTAAGGCAAAGGTGTGGGACAGTGAAAAACCCCAGTGCTCCGAGGTTTTTGCAGTTGATGCAGAGCTCTTCGCTGCGACAGAGACCTTCCTCTTCATCACCCGGCCCAGCGTGGGGTGCTGATAGCAGTGAGATGTCACCGGTGTCATTCCTCATGCCTGGGCACCTGCCTTTAGGACCTGCTTTTTTTTTTAGCCAACATGTCTTGTCTTGAGAGTCAGTCTGGCTCTTGGGATGTCTTGTGTGTTCATCTTAAGGTTTTTGGTTTCTTTTAAGGGGTATTTGAGCTGAATGGGACATCTCAAGCAGAAATACAGGGGTATTGTGTTGGGCCAGGAGACATCCAGAGAGCTGTGTAAATGAGAAGGGAGGAAGTAGCTGGGTTTGTTCTTTTACAGGAATGCTATTTATAGCGTGCTGTGCCCCACGAGCTGCGGGTGACACACCTGCCACATAGCAAGGGCTTTGCAGGGGTGAATTTTTATCTGCAGTTTCATCTGCCAGCAGGCAAGAGATCTTGGAAGTTGTGGGCTTGTGACCTACCACAGTCACGGGGGAATGTGTGTGGACTCATCCTGTGATGTTACTTGAGCTCATCACTGGATATTAGGTCCAAAAAGTAATTAAGTCTGTGTGGAAAAGCAAAGCAAAAGCCTTCAGGGGTTTGTCTTGCGGAGCTGCCAACGCCGAGGCATGCTTTGTGCTCTCAGCGTTGAGGAGCTGCTGTGGACAGGTAACTCTGCTCTAGACCTTGTCATGGTTGGACACTCCAAACCAGGCTTTGGGAACAGCCTTTCCCCACCTACCTTCTCTCCTCTCCTCTCCTAGGACATGAACAACCTGGAGGAAGGGGTGGAGTTCCTCCCTGCCATGAACTCCAAGAAGATGGAGAAGCGTGGCCCAAAGCGGCGAGTGGTTGTCACCGTCACGATCGTTGTTTTCCTGCTCATCTCCCTTGTCACTGGCCTCCTGGTTTGGCATTTCAAATGTGAGTTGTGATGTCTGGTGGGTGGGAACGTGGAGGATGATACCATGGGAGCATATCCACATGGAAAAGCTTCATTATCTGGTGTTGCTCACACGTGCCCTCTTTAGCTCTGGGAAGGCTTCAGGAATTGGAGGGGACACCATTTCCACCCCCTGACCCTGATTGCTGTCACTGGGGACCTGCTGTGCCATGGTCCCAGCCCTGCCTGCCCTTTTCTGACTCTGAGCTGTTGCCTTCTAGACAGGAACGCGGCCGTCCAGAAGGTTTTCAACGGCCACTTGCGGGTTCTGAACTGGGAATTCCTTGACGCTTACGAGAACTCCAGCTCACCAGAGTTCATGATGTTGGCCAAGAAGGTGAAGAGCACGGTAAGAGGTTTCTTGCCTCCCTCCTCCTGCCTGCAGGACTTTTTCTTCTTGCCCTGTGGCCATGGGGATCTTGCATAGACAACTGCTCGGAGCTTTCTCGCTTCTCTTAGCTCTCCCCGCTCGCCGTGACGCACTGGGCTGACGCGCTACCTTTGAACTGAGTCTTGGCGTCATGTCTCCAGCCCAGGAGGCTGCCTGGGCAAATCCCAGCATCCCCAGATGAGTCAGGGCTGGGAGCTGAGGTAGGAACTTGTCCTATCTCCGTGCTGAAGCCGTGGCTGGTCTTGCCTTTACCCTCAGACTCGGGGATTCGTTGTGAAAAAAAGAGCGGGGCGAGCTGAGTCTCAGTGCAGATCTGGGCGCTTCTGGGACTCTCAACTCTCCCTCTTCCTCTCTTTGGTCCCTGCAGATTCCTTCACCCATGGCTGCTGGGTATGTGCCCTGATTTTTCCATGGCAGGCTTGAAGCTTGTAGTACTTTTAACTTCTTGATGTGCTGAACAACCTTCTTTAAACCTTTCAGGTGGAGGAGATCTACAGGAATCACGCAGATATCGGCCCTTACCACAAAGAGACGGTGATAACTGCCTTTAGGTGAGTCTTAGGTGCTGTCTGAGCCCTGTTTGAGGGTGGAGGAGGGCAGTGCTGGGATGTCACGCAGCCGTGGACCAGCATTCCTGGGCTGCTGTGGATGGAGGCACCTCATTAGCCACCCTGAGTGACACAGTGAAGGGTGGGCAGTGAAAAGCAAAGTGAAAATGCCTGGTGTTTTCTGCCAATCCTCATGGCTGTGTGCTGAGGGAGATGTCTTGGGAAAATCAAGGAGCCCTGTCAACCACAATGGGTGGTGCCTGGCAGCTTTGAAAGGGACTCCTCGGGCTGGCAGGGGCCTTGGCTGGGTGCAGTTTGCTTATCTTGTCATTGAGAGTCTCCTTTCCCCATGGTCATCCTCCAAAAATAACTCACCAAGTAGCCTGGCCCCTTCTTCTCCTGCTACTAGAGCCCTCCTGCTTCTTGTCCTTGCTCTCACCCCATAATCACCCTTCCCTGGCAGCGAAGGCAGCATCATTGCCTACTACTGGTCTGAGTTCCTTGTCCCCAAGTACCGGGAGGAGAACCTGGACAGGGCGATGGCAGACAAGCAGAGCCTGGTCCAGAGGTGGAACCCTCGACTGCGGAACCCCATGCTGAAGGTGGAGTCGGTCGTCGCTTTCCGTGAGTTGCTGGTTCCTCCATTCCTGGGTGTCTGTGTGGGACTGGGTTGGGGATGTTTCTCTGGAGGGTTAAGCTGCTGGTGGCAGTTCTCCCTCTCCTCTCTGTGTGGGACTGGGTTGGGGACATTTCTCTGGAGGGTTAAGCTGCTGGTGGCAGTTCTCCCTCTCCTCTCTGTGTGGGACTGGGTTGGGGACGTTTCTCTGGAGGGTTAAGCTGCTGGTGGCAGCTCTGCCTTGGGTGCCTTTGGCAGCAGGGACTGTTTTAAGGGTGAGTGCAAGGATCCAGCTTTCCCAGCACTGCTCTGATGGGCCATGCAGACTCAGGGAGCGCTTGAACACAATGTCTTCTCCTCTGAGCCCATCTGGAGAGGGACAGGGATGGATCCTCCCTCCTGCAGAGGAAGAGCTTGATTGCTCACCTCCCTGGAGCCCAGGCAGGAACAGCTTTCCCCTGGCCAGCTTGCAGGGAGAGACCCCACAAACAAGATCAAATCAATGCAGGTCCCAGGGACTTCTTCAGCTTTGCACCCAGGGACTTCCCACAGCTCAAAAGATGACAACATTTCTGTTTTCTCCTGCAGCTGCTGACCCCAGCATAGCTTCCTCCGCTCGGGACAGTAAGTACAGTTCTTCTTCAGTCTTGTAATGGCCTCTTTGGGGTGGTGATTTCCCTTGTGGGATGGGGAAATGCCTGAAGAGAGGTGCTCTGCAGACCTCCACGTGCTGCTTGGAGCTGGTTTTGGGTCACCCAGACTGTGGCAGAAGGCTTGCCATTATCTAGTAGTGGATGCTCCCTGCAAGAGGTGTCTCCCCAGGATGCTGAACTCTGCATCTCAGGGGAAGGCAGGGCAGAACCTCCTTGTTTGCTTCGTTAACTCTTCCCTGCTCTCCTGGGCAGATAGCTGCATATTTGCCCTCCACGCCAAGGAAGGGGAGATCACCAGCTTCACCACACCGGGCTTCCCCAACAGCCCCTACCCCAACAACGCGCATTGCTACTGGACACTGAGGGCAGATGCCAACTCCATCATCAGCCTGACCTTCAAGACGCTGGAGCTGGAGCAGTGCACGGATAACAGTGACTACATCAAGGTGTACAACTCTCTGAGCCCTGTGGAGCCCCACGCTTTGGTCAGGTGAGTTGTCTCCATTAGGTGTCTGTACAGCACTGAGTCCTGGTGTGAAGTAACAGGGTGATACTGAGAAGTCTTGCTGGTAACTGAGCTCCTGTCCTTGCTCAGAGGTGATCTCTGCTGCTTGAGGCTCTCTGCACAGTTGTGTCTCACAGATTTTGTCCTTTCCCTCCTAGGCTCTGTGGAAATTATGCCCCTTCCTACAACCTGACCTTCCTGTCCTCCCAGAACGTCATGCTGGTCACATTGATTACCAACAAGGAGGGGAGATTCCCCGGCTTTAAGGCTGAGTTCTTCCAGCTCCCAAAGATGAAAGGTGAGCAGAGGTCTTGGCCCAATTCCCCCCCACCGTGGACAACTGAGGAGGGAGGTGCAGACATGGCTGTGGTCAGTTTACCAGGGATGTTTCCAGGGCCACGAGACCTGGAAGCAGGTCACATCTTGGTTCTTGGAGCTTACCTTGCCCACAGTGCTCTTTAGCTGCTGTAATGATGTCCCCTGAGGAGGGCAAAAGAAGAATTACACTGGATTAGACATGCAGATTGCTGTATTGCAGGAAGCACCTAATTGATCTCCTGAGTTCTCTCCAAACCTTGGAGCAGAGCTGCTCTCTCCAGAGATCCTCTTAACCTCATTAGAGACTGTTGCATCTGCTTCCATTCCTGCCTCAAGCAATAGCCAGCTAAGGCTTGGGAAAACCACAGCTCTTGGAATCTCTAACCTGTTTCATCTCTCTGCTTATCTTCCAGCCTGTGGTGGGACTCTGAAAGGAGAGAGCGGCACCTTCACAACTCCTTATTACCCAGCACACTACCCCCCAGCCATGGACTGTGTCTGGAACATAGAGGTAAGATAGGAATCCTATCTTTGCCTTAATTAAGACTCTCAAATGAACTTGCTTGTGCAGGGAGGCTTTAGGAGCCGGTACCAAAGGCAGAAGAGGCTGCGAGAGGCCCAAACCCTGTGTGATATTTAGTGTAGCCCCCAATATCTGTAGCTTGACCCAAAAAAGCACTAGAGCGCGTGGGCTTTGGGACAGGCAGAAGTGGTGGTGGAGGAAACCTTCTGCCCTGGGAGAACAGGCACTGTTGAGGGAGGTTGGCTTGAAGCTCTGCTCTGTGTGCTTGTTTGATCTGGGGTCAGCAAGCCAAGCGCAATGACAGTGTGAGCTGTCGTGGCTTTTCAGGAAGGGGAGTCTTTTTCTCATGGACTTTTTTCATTCTCC
The DNA here is from genome assembly GCF_000700745.2 of Antrostomus carolinensis. Taxonomy (NCBI): domain Eukaryota; kingdom Metazoa; phylum Chordata; class Aves; order Caprimulgiformes; family Caprimulgidae; genus Antrostomus; species Antrostomus carolinensis. The sequence goes on from NW_010298295.1 coordinate 28,796, forward strand.
TCTCTCTCCCCTGCAAACCCTTTTCCCATGAAACTTATTCCCATTTTCTGTGCTCCAGAAAACACCACCGACTCAGTTTCTTTTTGCAGGTTCCCTCTAAAAAGAACGTGAAGGTGCGTTTCAACATGTTCTACGTGCTGGAGCCCGGGATCCCAGTCACCTCCTGCACCAAGGACTACGTGCAGATCAACAGCACGAGGTAGGTGTCAGGGATGAGACCCTGGGTTTGTTGGATGCTGCAGCTGAATCCCCACCCCCCAAATGCTGGGGGACTTGGCATCACGTACAGAGAGGCAGAAACATCTGGCGTGGTTGTGCTTGAATGAGCAAATCTCCATTGTCAGGGTAATTGCGTCGTGATCTGTGATGCATTTACTGTGTGACATTTACTCTTGGCTCTTACACCAACCTGCTGCCAGCTGGGCCAAGAAGACAACTTGGTGGTGACAATGTTGTTTCACAACATTTTGGGCAAGGGAGATGACCCTTCCTTCAAGAAGGAGGATTTCAAAGTCAACATCTTTATCCCTGGAGCTGGCTGGTTCCTGCAATGGTGCAGATGATTCCTACCAAGCTGTGGTGGGATGGGATCCTGCTGGATGAATCCAGAGGCAGGGTGGATCTGAGATCAGAGACATCACTGTGGCAGGCAGGGGGTTTGGATGATCTCGCTCCCAATCATTTCCATGGTCATAACTTGGCCCAAACCTTCTGCCAACAGCAGCAGAATTCAGCTCTTTGAGGTCCAGCAGTTTGTGGTGGAATCAGACCTGCTCTCGGTTCTCCTGCGTCTGTGAAGTGACCCTTTGTGCTGAGTGGGGAGTTGAGGGACAGAAGAAGGTTTCCTCAGTGCTGATCTCTAACACTCTGTCCATCTTCGCCCTCTCTCTCTCCCTGCAGGTACTGTGGGGAGCGTTCCCAGTTTGTGGTGGCCAGTACCACCAACAAAATCGAGGTCCGGTTCCACTCAGACCAGTCCTACACAGACACTGGTTTCTCTGCTGAGTACCTGTCCTACGACTCCAGCGACCGTGAGTTGAAACCCCAAAGCTTTGCCCGAGATCTGGACTTTCCCCTCCTCTGCACTTACACTGCCCTGTAAATCGGGAAGCACGTTTCTCCAGGGGGATGGGAACACGTCTTTTGGGTTTTTTTTCCTTCAAACCTCCTTCTATTCCTGCTCTGTTTGGAGGAAAAGGGGTTTTTCTAATGTTAGCGGGCTCAGGGAACGTTGTGTGCTTTGGGGAAGGGATGTAGAGGAGATAACTAGAAGGTTCACGTGTGGGTTTATCCCTTTCCTCCCCTCTCAGCCTGCCCTGGCAAGTTCACCTGCAACACCGGCCGCTGCATCGACAGGAGCATGCGGTGTGACGGGTGGCTGGACTGCGTCGACGGCAGCGATGAGAGATCCTGCAGTAAGTCTGGTCCTTTGTCTTTTGGTCTCGTCACGTGTCCTGGTTTTTTAGCTGAAATAGAGCTGGTTTTTCTTTTTAGTAATTAGAAGAGTGATATTTTTGGTTTGCAGCCTGTGAGAGACACTGATAACGTACCAATGTTTACATTTTTGTCGCTGGAAGTGGAGGACCTTGTGTTCTGTTAGTCCACAAGCACGAGATTTAAAGGGGGGGAGAAGAATATTTAAATTAATAAACTTAATTAACAGTTAGATATGCCAATGGGGTATTCCACATCATATCACATCATGTCCAGTATATCAGTGAGGGGCTCTTCCTCTTTTAACTCTCCCTGGCTTTCGCTCTGGCTCTGGCTCTCCTGGGATTGCGGTTTCGGTTCGGGATTGTGGCTCCTCCGGGATCGTGATCTGGGAACGGGCCGGGCTCGGTCAGGAGGGGGGTGAGCTACAACATTGGGTATCATTCACTTGCATATTTTATTGCTGTTATTATTATCTTTACTATTTTAATAATTATTAATAGTGTTATTTTAAGTTTTCTCTCTATTATTAAACTGTTCTTATCTCAACCTACAAGCCTCCTTACCCTTGCCCCCCCGGTCCTCTCCCCTATCCCCTGGGAGTGTGGGGCAGTGGGTGAATGGCTGTGTTGGCTGCTGGCCAAGGGCCAGCCCAGTGAAACCATCACATCACGGGAAGGTCTGCGCCGCTCCGGGGTGGCTGGGGTGGGGATTTTTGCTCTGGGATTGTTCTGGGTAACACGCTGTCCTGGTTTTTCTAGGGCAGAGTTAATTTTCTTCTCAGTAGTTAGAATAGCTGCAGTTTAGGTTCAGCGTGAGATTTGTTATGAGGAGATTGTTGATGAGGTACTGAGCCTTAGTGCTGAGGCTTCCGCTCGCCTCACACACCAGCACCCGCGCTGCCTCGCTCCTCAGGGCTGCAGTGAGAGGCACTCCGTGTGGGGATCCATTTGGGATCCTTTCCCAGCGTAGGAGCTGTGGGTTCCTACTAATCTAGTCCCCTCCCAGTGGGATCTCCCTCCCTTTCCAGTCCTTCCCAGCTGGGAATGTGTTTTTCCATTTAATCCTCGAGGCTGTTGTGGGTTTGGGTGAGCTGGGTGGTAGAAAGGGACATGGAGGGGGATTGGACTGGATGATCTTTTGAGGTCCCTTCCAATCCCCAACATTCTGTGATTCTGTGATATTCTGTTACTGAACTGGGCAGGTATTGCAGAGCACATCTGGGAAACCCGTGTGATACAGGGGAGTTGTTTCTTTGGATGTTTTTCTCTTGGATGAGCAGAGCTAGATAATGTCATTGTCCATCCAGGGTCTGCAGTTAATGAGAGAGGATGGGATTCCCTGGTTTGGGATCTTGTTCCCGGGTAAGGGGCTGTATTCAGAGGAAGGGTGTCCTGCTGGCCTGGCTGCCAGCACCATGATCTGGGTATCTCAGGTGCTTTCCCATCGGTTGTAGAATCAGTTGTTGCCTCTCATTGTCCTGCTGCTGTAAGATGAGCTTCAGCCTTAACTGCCTCAGCCTTAACAGCTCTCCAGATAGTTTTATTCTCCAGAGCAGTGGCAATACCGAGCTATAGCCCAAGTGTGTTGTATTTTCATGTACAAGCTGCCCTGGTGTGTTCCGATGCGCTTCTTCCCACGTTTTCACTCCCCCTGGGAGAGCTGCCCAGGTTTTTCCCTGATGCTGCAGCAGACGTGATGGGGGACGTGTCACGGGTGACTCCACAGGTACCTTTGCAGATTTGTGCCCTGATTTCTCACTCTTTTTTTTCCAGCCTGTACAGACCAGCAATTCAAGTGCCGGAATGGCTGGTGCAAGCCCAAGTTCTGGGTCTGTGACAACGTGAATGACTGTGGTGACAACAGCGATGAGCTGCAGTGCAGTGAGTAACTCACCCCGTGGGCAGCAAGAGCAGAGGTGTAGGAAACGTGGGCTTTTGGGAGAGAAAGGGCTGAATAAATCATAGAATCATAAAATCATAGAATCATAGAATGGTTTGGATTGGAAGGGACCTTAAAGCTCATCCAGTTCCAACCCCCCTGCCAGCAGCAGGGACACCTTCCACTAGACCAGGTTGCTCAAAGCCTCATCCAGCCTGGCCTTCAACACTTCCAGGGAGGAGCAGCCACAACTTCCTTGGGCAACCTGTTCCAGTGTCTCACCACCCTCACAGTGAAGAACTTCTTCCTAATATCTCATCTAAACCTCCCCTCTTTCAGCTTAAACCCATTTCCCCTTGTTTTGTCATTAACTGCCCTTAGGAAAAGTCCTTCCCCAGCTTTCTTGTAGCCCCTTCAGGTACTGGGAGGCCACTATAAGATCTCCCTGGAGCCTTCTCTTCTCCAGGCTGAACAGCCCCAACTCTCTCAGCCTGTCCTCATAGGAGAGCTGCTCCAGCCCTCGCATCATCCTGGTGGCCTCCTCTGGACTTGTTCTAACTGGTCCATGTCTCTCTTGTGTTGGGGGCTCCAGAACTGGGCGCAGTACTCCAGGTGGGGCCTTACGAGAGCGGAGTAGAGGGGGAGAATCACCCCTGGTGATTCTGGTGGTGTGCAGTTGAATGAAGAAGAGATTGGGGATGCAGGAAGTAGGCGTTGGTGTGTTGTAGCTGCAGAAGCTTTACCTGTTCTAGGGGGAAGGGAGATGGTCACAGCCGTGTGTCGGAGGTCCTGTGAGGTTTGTGTCCTGCCCTCTCTCAGGAGCTGCTCTTTCCCCAGGTTGTGCAGCCGAGAGCTTCAAGTGCAACAACGGGAAATGCGTCCCCGACGCACAGAAGTGTGACGGCAAAGACGACTGCGGGGACGGGAGCGACGAGGGCAGCTGCAGCCACGGTGAGGATGGGACCTGCCCTCAAACGCAGCCTCTGGTGGATTTCCTCACGTCCAGGCGTCCTGGCACATGTTTTTTCACAGGATGGCAATGTCCTGGGGATGGGCAGAAGAGGTGAAGGTCTCCCAGAACTAACCCTTCTCCCTTTGTCCTTCCTGCAGCGGTTCACGCAACGATCCCCTGCAAGGAACACACCTACAAATGCCACAGCGGGCGCTGCATCAGCAAACAGAACCCGGAGTGCGACGGGGAGAGGGACTGCGAAGACAATTCTGATGAGGACAACTGCAGTGAGTGCCCTGGGGAATGGGGGCACACGGGTTTCTGGGCTGGGCCTCTTAGAGAAACATTTAAGTGTGGTGGAGAGAGAACCCCCGGGCTTTTCTGTGCGATAGCTCGAGCTGGAAGTAGCCAAGCTGTGTTCTTTAGCAGCCTGTGTGTTGTTCAAGAGGGTTTGCACAGATCATCCAGGGGTTTGGCTGCAGCTTTACAGGCTTGGCCAGTCAATATTTCAGCAAATTGAGTGTTTGTGCTCCTCTGCTGATGGCATCAGCCATCCCTGTCACGGGGAACGGGGCACTTGTGCTGTGGGAGGTGTCATCTCAGATGAACAAAGCGTCGAATAGGAATTGGAGTCACCAACTGTCCCTTCTCCTTCCCACCCCAGACTGCGGGATCCGCTCCTACACCAGGAAGTCACGGATCGTGGGTGGCCAGAACTCGGATGTGGGAGAATGGCCGTGGCAGGTCAGCCTCCACGTCAAGGGCCAGGGCCACATCTGCGGGGCCTCGCTGGTCTCGGAGAGCTGGCTGGTGTCGGCGGCGCATTGCTTCGTGCAGCTGCAGGGCATCAGGTAGGTGGGAGCTGGATCGAGGAGTGTCTGCTGCAGGTGGGACCCCGTGACGGTGGCACTTCCATCTTCAGGCATTTGTCTCAATAGGAAAAACCCAATTTTTACAGGGATTTCTCAAGAAAACTGTTGTCTGTGAGCTGGGGCCTCACCCTGCCCTGTGTTTCATGCAGGTACTCGGACCCCAGCCTGTGGACAGCCTACCTGGGTCTGACCGACCAAGGCAACCGCGACGGCGCCAACGTGCAGACCCGCAAAATCAAGCGCATCATCTCCCACCCCTACTTCAACGATTACACCTACGACTACGACATTGCCGTGGTGGAGCTGCAGACCCCCGTCACCTTCTCCTCTGTCGTCCAACCCATCTGCCTACCCGATGCCACCCACAACTTCCCCGTGGGCAAGGACCTGTGGGTGACTGGATGGGGAGCGACCACTGAAGGAGGTGAGTGCTGGTGTTGTCTTGTTTTGTCATGTGGCTTTAGGGAAAAGGGGGTGAGGGGGGTGCTGGCTGGACATGTTTTAAATGCATTAATTTGCCTGGAGTCTGGAATCAAACGAGATGCCCTTGGGAGCACACAAAGGTGATGGAAAAACATTATTAAGAAAAAGTGGGTTGTTACAACAGGGGTGTACCTGGCAATTAGTTGGTTGTTCAGAGCCCAAATGAAGCGTGCAGGGGAGGGAAATGCTGCTTGAAAATGCCACGTGCTTTATTTTTTACTTACACTGTCCCTCCCCCCTCACAGGCAGCGGAGCCTCCATCTTACAGAAAGCAGAAATCCGGGTCATCAACCAGACAGTGTGCAACGAGCTGCTGACGGACCAGCTGACGCCGCGGATGATGTGCGTGGGGATCCTGAGCGGCGGCGTGGACGCCTGCCAGGTAAGCCAGCCCTGCACCAACACTCGGGTTTATCGCTGTGAGGAGGAGCTTTAGTCAGGGAGCCAGGCTGTTTGCTCAGCCTTGGCACTTCCACTCATATTCCTACACTCCAACACACCACAAATCTACGTGGGATCCACCTCGATTTGGACAACGGACGCATTGGAATGGGCGTGAGCGGCGATGCGCGTCAGCGCAGGACTTAGTCTCAAAAATCAACACATGACAGTCTCCAAAAACGCAGGACTTAGACTCAAAATCATCTCAGCAGGTAAGAGAACACTGCACCCACACTCCAGTTTGTTACTGGGAGCCTTAGTTAGTGATAGGCCACTTGTTTAGCTCTTTATTCTGGGATTTTTTTTTTTAATTTCATTCATTACTTAAAAAAAATTGCACATACATGTGAAACCAATATTTAATTGAATTGCCATACTTAAAATATTTTATTTCAGTTCATTACTTAAATATTTGTTTCAGGTGTATGTGCAAATTTTTTAATTGATTGAGGAAATTGGAAACACCTGTCTCAGTCTAAACAAATATCTTTGATTGAATTTAATGATTATTGTTGTTTATCACTTTGCATGAGGATAATGTTTGGGGTTGGTGCTTATGCTACTGTTCATTTCTGTGCAGGGGGATTCTGGGGGTCCCCTGGTCAGCGTGGAGTCCAGCAGTCGGATGTTCCTGGCTGGTGTGGTGAGTTGGGGCGATGGCTGCGCACAGAGGAACAAGCCTGGAGTCTACAGCCGGGTCACCAGCCTGCGAGCCTGGATCAAAGAGCACACAGGCCTTTAGGGACATGCTCATCCCTCTGTGGACATGGACAGCGCTGGCTGGAGACACTTGGTATTGTCATTTCCACCTGGCAGCCTCTACTGTGAACTTGAACCCTCCCTCTACCTCACCGCAAGCGCCTGGGACTCCGTGCACACTGAACAGCCAGAGCTGGTGGTTTGGTTTAGCTCTTAGTGTTCTCACATCTCAACTTGGAAATTTATTATACTCCAAACACTGACTTCATCTTTGGGTAAGTCAGCACAGCTCCCATGAACAACTTGAATGAGTTCATCATTCAATAGATAAGACATTAAACTTATAAAAAAAATTAATTAAAAAAAAAAAAAGAAAAAGGACAAACACTTTGTGTTTTGAGGCAAATTTTATTGGGACAGGTTCAAAAACAAGCTTTCAGAATATTTTCTAAGTCCTGCGTTTGTTTTCAAACGGCCGTCCGCACCCCTTTCTCTGGTGTTCAGTCATGGGGGGGGGGGAAAGGGAGTTCTTACCATGGTTTGGGAGGAACCCCAAAGGGGATCCCTCCCTTAGTGTTGTCCCACGCTGTGGTCGCCTCCTTCATTCCTCTGCTGGCCCTGGAAGAGGATTCCTGAAAGGGAATTGTGGCTGGCAGTTGCCATCACTCACCCCGAGGGCAGCAAACAGCCGAGTGGCAGGACCGGGTTGTGCCTTCACACTACACAGCTTCTTCTGAGCTCCAGCTGCTGGGAGTTGTGCTGCACTTGGTGACTTCCCCTTCTTCCTCCCTGTGACAAAGGGCTTTGCTCAGTGTGGTCCTGGAGCTTGTCCCCTGCAATGAGAACATGGGTGAGCTGTGCCAGACACCACTCTTAAAAAAAAACCTTCTTACTTCTGTAAATAAAAATGCAACACTGTGACTGGGCAATGTGCTGATTTGCTTTATTTTTTTTCCCTTTTATTTTTTGTTTCTTTTATTTTTTGCCTTTAGAAAAGCACACTCCCCTCGAGTTCAGTTAACCCCTTCCTCATCTGTAAATACATTGTTTTGTAAAACTCTATATAATAAAGTGCAGACACTCTAATAAACTGGGATATTTTCTAATACTCTGGCTGTGTTGTTCTTCATGAGCTTCTGGGGAAATGTTCCTCACCCAGGAAACCTGCAATGCTAAAGTGGGGAGCTGAGCTCCTCCAAGGAACACACTTTAATCCTGTACCCATCCCATGGACAGCAGCTTCACCATCCTGTTTTGGGCATCTTGAAGAAAACAGCCAAACTCTGGTGTTTTCCAGAGTTCAGGACTGAAATTGAGCATCACACAGAGCAATTCTTTCCATCTAGAAACCTGTAAAAAATCATCCCCGCAGCCCAGCAGACTCACCTTCCACAGCAGCATCAGCACAGGCCACAGCACCATCCTGCTTCCCTCCAAACAGGCCCTAGAGAAAAAGCAAAAAAATCATCCAAATTATTTCCAGCATCCCAAGTCCAGTGCAGCTGGTTTTGTGCAGCACAGCTGCTCTGTTGCTGCTGGGTTTTTTTTTTCTCCTGGAAACAGGAGGATTTTAATTGTTTTACAGTCTCACCATTGAGTTTCAGAGGCAGTAATGGTTGATGGATCATCCAGGATGCATCAAAAACCAAGCTGTGAGGGCTTGTAGGATGGTCTGTGCCTCAGGACTCTCTACAGAGAAATCAGAGTTAAGGAACATTTTTATTTCTGTTTTTACACAATGCTGCAGCAACAGAAAAAGCAGCTTTGACTGTGGCCACTCGCTGACCCTGATCTCTGACACAACATTGGCACATGGGTGGACATGCAGCAAGTGCCAGGGCTGGGCTGGGTGCCTGGGTTTCCCCACAGCTCTGTGCTCTGGCAGAGTTCTCAGCACCACATTGGGGACAGAAACACTTGTTCTGGTGCAGTCTCCCTGAAACCATCTGTGAGATGGTCCAGTAAAGGGCAGCTCTGCCTCAAAGCACTTCCAGGACTGGAGAAAGACACCTCTGACTAAAGCACATTGTGCACAGGATCAGCAAGACACTGGGCAGCTGATTGCAGGCTCCAAACTGCCATTTGCTGCCTTCCTCTCCTGAAATTGGCCAAGCTCTGCACTCAGTTTTTTTCCCCAGCAGAAGCAAAAAAGTTGCTTTGGGCACAACGTGCAGCTCTGAAGCAATCTGCTGCTCCTGTGTCCCAATCACCCTCTGCTAAAGACGCTGCTGCCTGGAATCTTACCACCTCACACACACTCAGCCAGTTCCTGCAGCTTCTCCTACCTCTATCTGGACCCTCTCTGCTGTCTCATTAATGGGGTGGGCTCCAGATGACTGCTCCTTGTGCACAGAAGTGTTGTCTGATCCTCACAGCTCACTAAAACAGGGAATGAGAAAAGTCAGACAAACCCTCAAAACTGCTGCTCCCCACCTCCAAAAACATTTTATGACCAGAGTGGCTCAGCTCTTGTCATCAGTAAGAGGCCAGAAACCCCTCCTGGGGGTTCAGCTGCCTTCCCTCAGCTGGGGCACTCGTGGATTTTCCAGCTGCACAGTGCTGGAGCAAGAGATCCTTTCCAAAACAGCAGCAGCTTATGAGATGCAGCACACTGCACTGTTGGCCACAGGGGCAAGTTCATCCCTGAATTCCTGCAGGCATCAGGCAGGTAACACTGGACACCAAACGGGACTCACCAGCCACCCACCAACCAGAGACAGGGTCCATGCAGGGTCTCTCTTGCACAAAGAAGATAAGCAGCAGTTTGTGGCACTGAGCTATAAAAGCAAATAAAAGCATGAATTATTTGATTGCACAGTGTCCTGGTTTGCAATCAGTCCCCCTGGACACATGTCCCCTCCCCAAAAGATTCCCCTAAATTCAAGGGCTTACAGATGATATCCAGGAGATACCCGGGACAAGAGGGTGCCTGACTGAGGACTGCACCCCAAGGACCTACATCCACAGCACTGCAGCCCTAAATCAGGGACCCTGGAGCTGCACACCCCTGTCCTGGCCTCCTGGATCCAGCCTGAGCCAAGGGGACTGCACGCTGCCACGCCAGCCGCCCCATCTCGTGGCAGATTTGGGAACACCAGTTCCTCCCTGTACAACTCCAGGACCTGTACACCCTGTGCCACAGCACCGCCAGCTGAATATCACAGCCAGCCACAGCTGACCCACCTCCTGGGGACGTAAAGGCCTCCCTGAGCCAAGCACACTGGGAATCTGTCCCATTTTCTCCTCACATTGTCCTGCTTGCAAAGGTCCCAGCATCACACTTGCCCCTGAATTTTTTAGCCTGCAAAGCACCCAGCTGTGCCTGCTCCCCACCATTCCACAGGGCACTTCATCACACCAGTGACAGAACAGTCCCACCTGCTCTGGATGCAAGAGAAGAGGAGGAGTAAACCAGCTCACCTGAAGGCATCAAAGCCCAGCAGTGGCCCCCAGCACCTGCACACACAGGGCTGCAGTGGGGTGGGATGTTTTGTCACTTGCTGAGCACAAGATGCAACGTTTACTTGCTCTCTGTTGGGCAAGAAGAGTGCAGGAGATGCTTTTCCAGGCAGAAGCATGAATCCTGTGGAAGCAAAACCAGAAAAGAAGCATGTTCAGACAGGTTTTATTTTACCATCACCCACCATGGTGAGGTGTGACATCTCTTCCTCCCTAAAAGCCCTGATGACAGGCTGGCACTAAGCACACGCGGGGCTTTGGGGAAGCCAGCTCAGACCCAGGCCACACAGACCCACAGCAGCAGGGTGGTCTCCCAGAGGCTGGCTCAGCCTCACAGCCTTTCCTTGCAGCACACAAGCCAGAGCACATGGATCAGCAGTGCTCCTCAGCTGTCACTGGAGATCAGCTCTACACTATCATCTGAATCATTGGGGTGAGGAGATGATTTCTTAAAAGCCTTTTTGGCTCTGGCAACAAATTCATCCTTTCTTTTGCCAGCACATTTCCTCTGTGCCCCAAACACACACGCACATGTGTAACCAGGATCCCATTACCTGGGAAGACAGCACTGGCTTCTGCTCCAAGCAACCTCCTGGTGAACTCATGATGAAGGGCTCCTTCCTCCCACCACAACAGGCTTGCAACATCAACCCAGCTGGAGGGGGGTGACTGCAAACCTTGTGTAACATCATCTGATGCATGAGGGAGGCAAGCAGAGACAAAACACACCGGGCTTGCTCTTGGCAAAGCTTTGGACACTTGTTTATTGTACATGTAACTCAAGAGGAGTCTTGGGAGAACCACCAAGAACATGAATGGATGGCTTTGCTATGACTCCAGTGTCACCTTCATGGAGAAAAGCCATGAAGCAGCAGAGCCTTCTGCTTTGCTCTGGTAATTGGGAAGTGATGGTGTTGAAGTCTTCCCAAGCCATCCTCACTGTTCAGCGTGTGCAAGGAAGACACAGCAGCGCTTGCCTACACCTGAGTTCAAGGGTTTAGTCCAGTTACTCCTCTTCACAGCTCCTCGTACTCTTGGAAAAGAAAAATGGACATGGATAAAAAGATTCTTGCAACCAAGGTACAATAAGGTCCACCTTGCCCTGAGAAAATTATTGCAGCAGGACTAAGAAACCTCAGCTGCTGCTCCTAGAGAAACCAGCCCTCCAGAAGAATTAAAAATAAGTAAAAATCTGAGGAATTACAGAAAAAAAGGGTCAGGTCCCTGAGTTCAGACCCCACTAGATGTCTCTCTCGGCCAAGGCACAAGGGCTCCTGAAGCATTCTCCTGTCCAGAGAAGCAGCCAAGGGGCAGGTCTGTAGGCTGCAAGTCCCAAACCCCAAGGCCAGATGGGAAGGAGTCAAGAGGAGAAAGAAAGAACGAGTGGGCAGGGATGGGAAACAAGTGTAGGCAGCGCTGGATGGAGAACTGCACTAGGCAGCTCCCAGCAGCTGGCCTTGCCTGCAAGGTGCCTCAATGAGGTAAAAAAACCAGCTCTGAATCAGCCTGGAAAGTCCCATCCCTCAGGTTAAAGGTCCAAGTTTAAGAGTTTGCTGATGGCCAGCAGCCCACTCTTTTTTCCTCCCCCCCAACCTCCTATCAGTTCCCAAACTACTCCTCCTCTGAGCTCTCAGAGGCATCAAACAGTCCTTCACTTGTTCACATTAAAGAAAACAAAACAAACAGCTTTCAGAGCCTAAATGCTGCATTTCCTTTTGATGCAGTTGCGTTATTTCTGGTACCAGGGGATTTAGGCAACATAAACCCAACTTCAGTTTGTCCTCAGAGCTTGCAGGGTTGAAACACCACAGAACTGGGGATGGGAACTGTTCACAGTCACCCCAAAAAGTGGTAACACAAGGGGTTGGTATAATCAGCAGTTTGCAGGTGGAGCAGAGTCAGCCTTGTCCCCAGGCACACAGAATAGAAGAGGGTCTGACATTTGTGTCGCGTTGCACTGGTCGTCTTAGTAACTGTGAGAAAAGCAAAGAGATGGGGGAACCCAGTGCAATTATTGGGGGCAACCTCTCACCCCAGGAAGCCAACACAAACAATGGGGTCAGGGAACAGAGAGCTGAGAGGAGGATTTCATGCTGCAAAGGTTGGGGAGGGGGAGGAGGAAAGGCTGCATCCCCTGGAAGTGAACCCCCGGCAATGCTGCCTGGAGGTCAGCACCCCGAGAGGCCAGTCCCAAATGGGAACAGATGACTTGCAGGAGGCAAACCACCAGGAAAACATGCCAGGGTTTTTGGGAGGAATTATAGCTGATGAATCAAAGGAAAACATCCCACACAATTGCTTGGAAAAGCTTCTCACACAGCCTGGCTGGGGCAGGCCAGCTGCTCCCCTGGATGTGCACAGCAAGAGGACCAGGCTAAGGGTCTGCTGATGCATCCAGAGCTGTGTGGAGCAGGATGGTCCATAACCCTCCTTCTCTTGGATGCCACATCCTACTCCAGGCAGTTTCAGTCTCACAGCAGTCTTGGGTGCTTAAAAAGCACTTTTGGGATCAAAGATTTCACCCAGGGCACATAAAGCACTTTCTCCTCCTCTTCTTCATCTAAAAAGCTTTCTGTTTACTCCAGACAAGGAATCAAGGCTCAGCCTCGCTCAGAGAAGCCCTGCACGGCACCAGACTGACACCCCACAGAGGGTAAGCTGTGGAGAAACCCTCTCTTCGTGCTCCCTGCCACCAGTGACGGGCACAGCAGCTGCACTCCTCTCTGTGACTCACTGAACACACAGCACAGCATCTGCCACCCTCCCAGCCCCTGTGCCAGCTCTCCTTCTGCTTGGCTGACCCCTGCTCCCCTACCTCCTGTCCTTCTGCTTGGCTGGCCCCAGATGTTGATGCACACCACAAGTCCCTCACTCTTGGCTGGCTCTTCTACCAGCAGAACTCCACCATGCTCACGGTGATCATCCCCACTACCATACTGGATCATGTCCTTCTTCACATCCAGGTGCTTGCTCACTCCTGCAACTGAGCATGGTAAGGTTTAGGGGAGACCTTGCTTCCTTTTTCTCCAGCATATGCCCAGCAAACCCAGTGAGGATGGAGAGCCAGCATGTTGTCCAAGTAGAGCTGAAGGTGGGGGAAGCTCTAGAGACATTTTAGGGATTGTCTTACCTAGGAGACAACAGCCTTTTGCACAGCACATGTGCATCAGTTCACACTACCATGTGCTGTAGTGCCAGCCTGTCCCTAGGAGCTCTGAAGAAAACAATTAGATATAAAAAAAAAGCAGCTTGCAGCATCCAACAACATCCCTCACAAACTACTCAGCTCAGGTTCTCACCTCTTTCCTCCAAACCATTTTAGGACTTGCAAGCAAGAAAGCAGCAAGTTATCTCTGGCCTTCAAATCACCACTTGTATTACTGCTTCACATCGGTATCTGTGCCAGCAGGGAGAATCGTTTCACATGCCACCGTCTCCCTGCTGATTTGTTTCCCACACGTATTCCCCAGTTTGCTGATGGGGAGAGGAACAAGGGGAGGGGGGAAAAAAAAGATTAAAAAAAATTAAATCCAGCACAGCAGCAAAGACTTTAAGTGGATTGTCTCCATAACATCCTTCAACAATGATCTCAATCCACTAAGCAGACTTGCTACCTCACAGTTACTCAAACTCTTATCACAGTTGAGGGCTCACTAAGTGCTGAATGTCTCAGCCACGCTTGGTTTCTTTGCCCAGCAACTCCAGCCTAAATTGTGCTGCTAAACTGGGGCTCTGCAGCTTGGAAAGGCAAGTACCACCAGCTATTCCTAGATCATGGCTTTGGCTTTCTCCAACAAGACAGGAGTCTCCTGCTACACCCTGCTAACCCTAAGATCAAGAATGTCCATTAAACAATTATTTTTAAGCAGATGAAGCTGGTCTCAGGTCCACATACAACCTGGCAGGGAGGTTCTTTCACACAAAGAGCATGTGGAGTTTTTCTTCTACCTTCCTCACCCCATCATACAATCCCTTCAGCAAGAAGAAAAGGCCAGACCCTAATTTCCATATTATCAATAGACAAACCTGAAAAGGAAACACAAGAGCAGCCTCTCAGTAACCTGCAGGGGACAGGACACAAACCTCCAGCCTGGTAGTTCCAGGCTGAGTGTCAGGGGTCAGTGTCCCACTGGTGGAACTCATTTGTATTCAGCACTGAGCATCTACTAGACCTAGTCAGAAGACAAGGTATCCACTCTACCTGACTTACAGCCTCTCTACGAGCAGTCCAGAGGACTTCTTGATGGGATGTTGGAGTTCCAACACAAGCAGCAGCTTCTGCTTTTAAGAAGCCACTACGGGACATGACAACCTGAGCCACAGGTCAGTTGTTTCCCTACCAGGAGCAAACAACAGCAGGACTGGTAAATCTACCATCATCTGGAACAAATCCTTTCTGTGGCACTCACCAGCATGGGGACCTCAGCAGAGGCATCTAGTGATCTTTGTGGTAGCCCAGCTTCTTTGTGCATGGCTACAAGACACAGCAACAGACTGGGAGGGCATGCAGAGAAGCTAACTGGCAGGACAGAAAGACATGTAGTGACAAGATGAGTGGACAGACAGCACCTTTCAGCAGCAAGTGCTATACCCAAGGCAACACTGCTCCTTAGAGCAACAGCATCCTGGCCTGGAGTTCGTTGGCACAGGTAAAACCTTTCACATCTGCTGCACTTACAGTAAGAAGGATGACAGCTTCTTTACCAAACACACAGAGCTTCCAAAGAAGAAAAGCATGGAGGGTTGCCTTGGAGACTGCAGTAAGCAACGTGCTGCCAGATGACTGGGTCTCATACCACAGCAGGCACTTGCCAGAAGGGTGATCTCAGCGGCGTGCTCTGTATTATCAAACATTCCTGAAGGAAAGACTGAATCTGTGCAAGGATGGGGTGAATCAGGCTGCATGGAAGGTGGTTCTTTATGTTGCCATTAGTCATGTTCTTTGGCTTTGCACCCATCCCCCCAGCATGACCACAGGGTTCATCAGAGCAGAGAAACCTCTCTTTGCTGAGAAAGCAGCAGTTTGTCTCTTGGCATGCAGAGCTCAGCAGGGCTGGTGTGTGGTACAGGGCTGCAAGAAGAGCAGGGACCCACTAACCACCCTCTCTAAAAATGCAATTGCAGCATCTCTCCCTATGCCTGGAGAAATCAGGGTAGAGAATGAGGGCTGAAGACCTCACTGCTCATTTCAGATCAACAATTAAATGGTTTGTCAAGTGATCCTTGACAAAAAACCACACAGAGCTTCCCATCACATTATTACACTACCACACACCTCTTCACCACTAGCAACCTTCTACCCTGCTCTAAATATTTCTATTGGACTTGCTTCTAGCTTTGTACCTTGCACTCTTTCAAAGTTTATTTCTCCCTTCTTGTGCGTTTGACAGAGTATCCAAGGTCTGATCCCACTCATCTTTCATGGAAAATGGCTTTATCCCATCATGACCAATCTATTTAGCAGACGATATTTTAAGAATTACTTCAGCATTACAGTCAAGCTACTGGTTACACAGCACTGGCAGCACAGACAGGATTAGCAGAGAAAGTGATCCCTGGGAAAGCCTTCAGCTTGTTAAGGAAAGAAATAAATAAATCAAGTTTCTTGACTAAGTGCTAGGCACAAGCAAAACCTACAATAAAACCAGCAGTTGCCACACATTCAGTTTACCATGTAGTTCAACATTTCAGGGGTGATCTCAGTTTCCACCAGCTGCAGAGATGCTTATAGTCTATAAAAGAAAACCTTCCACGAAATAACTCCTGTGAAGAAACTGCACTATCAGTGCTTGTCAGTCTTCAAGACAAGTGTCACCAGAACTTTCTCCTTTCAAAGGACTTTTTATTCAGGACATGTGTGGAAGTGACTCAAAGAGTTAACCAGGACTCAAGTAATTAGAGGAGCATTAACCCACTGTAGCTTTGTGTTGGCTGTTCTTCCAGTGTGGGGCTGGAATCGAGGAGGGGAACAGATCAGGTGGAGGATTAGGAAAACATCTCTCATGGTGAGAAATCTGCCAGGCTCCCAAGGGAAAACAATGAAAGCCCTACTGCTTGAGTCACTTAGAACTGGACCCAGTACAGGAAAATCTAGTGGAGGGAACAAGCCTTCCCCCATAGGGGGAAAATGGAGAGGTTGGATGACCTCAGATCTTTCCCATCTCCAGTTTTTGTGGTTCCAGAAATTTGCAGAGGCAATACCTGTGCTGTGTAAGCAAAGTCAGATGGTTAACAGTTGCTACCAAAGCTGCCAGAGTGAGTCAGCCTGATTAAAACAGCTCATACAACAGCATTTGGGCACTGGACCACTAGGACCCCACTCAG
Source organism: Antrostomus carolinensis (assembly GCF_000700745.2). NCBI lineage: Eukaryota > Metazoa > Chordata > Aves > Caprimulgiformes > Caprimulgidae > Antrostomus > Antrostomus carolinensis. The sequence continues at coordinate 45,341 of NW_010298295.1, forward strand.
CTTTAGGTGAGGAGCAGCTTCTAGCAAGAGAAGAAACAACAGCATCAACAGGAAAACCCACAACCTGTGCCACAGCCAGGATAACACAGGACCATGAGTTTAAAACAGCCACCTTGGTGGCTTTTAATCTTGGCTGGTCAAATCTCCAAGTTCAAGCATTTCAGAAGTTATCTGACAAGGAATTTACAGTTTGCATAGTGGAAGTGTGATGTTTATGTGTTTTCAGACAAATTCTTCTAGTTACTTACCAAGTTTGAGGCCACAAACAACTAATAATCAAGGTGACAACCCCAATAACCCTCAACAGGATGCTGCTGGTGTTGCTGTTAAATGCCACATGCTTCAGAAACAGACTTACCAATTACTAGCTGGGGTGAGGATCAAAAGCTAGGAAAAGCTCATTCCTTGATTAATACCAACCTCTCGTGCTTTCTTTTGGAGAAAACTGCTGCTAATGCCTGGAAGATACTGGACTAGACAGATCATTAGTTTCCTAGCAAATCCCAGCAAGCACCAGATAGCTCGCACACACGGTTCATCCATCAGAGACCTGCACTGGCTGCTGCATTCCCCAGTACACTAGCAGATAAATCCACCAAGAAAAACAAAACTCAACCCTCTGAGCCTGCCTGGATCTCTGAAAGGCAGCAGTTGCCCATGCAAGGACACTTGTCCTTGACAGAGACTTGGCAGAGCAGCTAGAAGGTCTTTTACTATTGTCATTCTAGCAGAGAGCCAGGCTGCCTGTTAAAACAAGGTATTTGCACGATGATGAATTCTGATTTCAAGATAATTTATAGCCTTAGTAAATAAACAGGCTTATGTCTGTTTAAACACTGTTTAAACAGTCGTATACAATAACCCTGGGCAAGCACACTGAAGAACAGAAGAGTTGTCTGAGCTGGGAGCAAATAGCAGAGGAAAGTAAGAGAAACTCAAGACATTTCCCATCAGAAATTAAATTCTTCCCCGCTCAAAAACAACACTTCACCCCACTCCCCCAAACACAGTTCTCTTTCACCCTTCTGCTCACATCTCTGCACCAGAAATCCAAGTTATCTTTTACATGACATGGTATCATGTCACCTTTCAGCATGTTAAAGGTGCCTTTGACTCTGCTTGATCCAACTTGCTGCACACAAGTTCACACCAATTCCACCCCACCTCTTTGGGCAACTGCGTGGAGTAAAAATAGTAGTTATAACTTTCACTGTTGTTGTGTTCTTGGGTTTTTTTATATGTATTTTTTTTTTTTAATGGGACTGATAAGACTGTAAAGCCTGGAGACTGGTTGAGACACCAAATTAAGACAACTTTGAAGTCAGGGTCACGGGGATCCACTTCATTTTTGTTCATTTACCAGAGGTCTTTTAGAGGGGCTGCACACCCCACAGCAGGACTACAGTCATGGTCACTGGGGCTGGGGCAGAGGTAGGGAAGGAGCAGAGACATCCTTTTCTTCATTTTAGATGTATTCCTGCAGGCAAGCTGTTATTCCAGGACCAAAAAAAATACATTTTTAAGGGCTCTAGGCACCAACTTGGGAGAAAGCAGCTAAAAAGCACAGGAAAAGAAACATCAACCAGCCTACAGATACTGAAACACACTAATCCTCTGGACAGTGGAATTATTCTGGACAATGCAAGGGACTGGATATTCCCCAGCAGTCATGGGATGAGAGGAAAAGGAAAATTTCAGCTGCCTACCAAGGACTGATCCCAGGAGGAAGGTTCAGATGAATCTCTTCTTCCAGGGAAGGGACAGAGCGTTCTCCCTGCAACCAGCTTATCACCTCACCGTGGCACGGGGGGAATATAGGAACAGCCCTGCCGTGGCCAAGAGCAGGGAGGAGATGAACTCATTCCCTCCTCCATGTATTTGTTCCTATAGATCAAACCACTCGGAATATTTATCCCATGTTTCAACCATGCCTATGGGCCTGCTTGGGTTGCTGCCCTGAAGAGATTATAAGCAAGGAAAGGTTAATTGCTAGCCAAGAGTGGCAAGGTCTCTGGCCTCACACAGCAGTTAGGATGTGCTCAGCAGGACTCCCAACCCCAAACAAAGCAGCATTGCTGCTGGATTTGCTGACACCTAAACCAGGGTTGTGGTCAAAGCAGCAAGAACTCAGCAAGCTGGAAAGCTGTTGCAACCATACCTTACACCATAACTGAAGTAAAGCATGAGTTAGAGACAACAGGACCCACGGATGAGGGAGAAGATAAGTCTTGTCCACACAGGATCTGAATAGCATCTCTTGGAGAAGGACCAGCTTCAACACCAGGTCGCTGCTGCCTTGTTGAATAGCCTCAAGCAATCCTCTCAGCCCCTCTGTTTCCTTCTCTAAGGCAGGACAATACTTCAGAACCACCTTTGTAATGAGAAAACACACAAGACATTACTACAGCAGATGACCTCATACAGAAGGTTTCTCCCCAGCAAGCACATTTCACAGAGATGATGTTTCCTCACCTGAGGAAACAGTGCAGAGCTGGGAATAGTTCCCAGGAGCCTCAAGCACTGGTCCCTCTCTAATTACTGCATTTCACCCAAAGTGAACATACCTCACACAGCAAAAGCTGCCAAGGCTGCCCATCCCTCCCTGCCCAGCAGGAAAGGTTCACAGATAGGTGGGAGGAAGAGCTGAGCACATGTCCTGGTCCAGAAACATAGCGAAGTTCATAAGTTTATATTTGGAGCTGAATTGCCACAAAACTCAGAAAAAGCTCAAAATACAGCCTGTGTCATGTCTATACATGTGCTATGCCTATGTCTGAGCCAACTGGAAGTCCTGTGGCTGCATTAACTCAGTGCCAAACTGGCACTAGAAGATCCCACCTCTTAACTGAGTTCACCACTGCTACAGGGTGTCAGCTCAGACCTGGTTCATGTCCAATTGTCTCTGAACACAGGGAAAATGAACATGCATCAACCTGCAAAATACCATACAGAGGCACCCAGAAAGAAACAGGTCAGGTTCAGAGTGAAGTCAGGATCTCCAGGTGTACCATCTCAGTCTCCCAAAGGCTGATCATCCCATATCCTGGAGCAGCCTGCCCAGAGACATGACAAACCACAGTAGCAAGTTATCTAAAGTCATAGGACACACAAGAAAAATAAACTCAGGTTTGCTAAAGCCTCATCTCACACCTGACCCCAGAACACCTAGGGTGTCTAACACCAGCTAGGCACTAGTCGGTGCCACACAAAACCCCCAGAGACACCTCCAACCCATTTACTGTCTCGTCTTTCTCAGAAACTTAGAGAGGGTTAGGATACTTCCCAAACCTTCCCACCAGATTTCGTTTCTCCTCACGAGCGTAGGTGTTCCTGAGAATCACTGCTGCTGCTGGGAAGAATTGTTCAGCAAACACACTTTGAACAGGATCCATAGAGATGAGGGTTCTATTTCCTGAATGGAAACGAAACCCCTTTATATAGGCTGGATTGGAGAGTCAATGGCCAAACTGTTCCCTTCAGACCTTATTTTCTTTGGACCTTGAGTATACCCCACATGAGACATCTGGCACAGGGCTTCCAGGCTACAGTTTGCTTTGGCACTGGCTACAGTTTGGAGCTCAGAGTGTTTAAATAGGATTTTTATGAATTGAACAGTCTCACTCTCTTCTGTAATGCTTCAAATTAAGGTTTCCACATATGCCTTTAATAGAGATTCACTAAGACACTTATTGCATGTTAAATAAACATCGCTCAGTGAAATAGAACACCCTCACTGAGGATTAACAAACACACAATTCAGTCAGGCTGCTGCAGCTGTTAAACCTCAAGTACAACTTCAATGTCATAATCAGTCATTTTATTAAGATAATAATTGCCCTGTTAATGCTAATTAAATGACTAATGCCTTGACACTCCCGAGATGCTGTTCACCAATAAAGCAGACACAGCAGTCTATTTCCTCCCCATCTCCAGAGAGTCTCAGGTCAGTCAACAGGACTTGTCCACTACTCCAACTAAAGTTCCAGACAGAAGTTAGAGGAGTGTGATCTGGGGGTTTTTTTGGAGCATGAAGGGGGGTGTGTGTGCAAGAAATTTTAACATCTTCCTGAAAAGTTATGGGCAGGTTAGTTAATCCAAAGGAGGAGAGACCCAAGCTTGTTTTTAACCAGGTAAGTAGGGCAGAGCGACAACTACTGGGCAGTGTCACCAGCTTTAGAGCGAGCAAAGTAGAAAGGGATCACTGCCCTAAACACAAGGCTTCCTTGCACACACACATCGTGCCAAGAACACCTCACCAGGATCCTGTTCAAAGGGCTGGGGAAGACCAGGCAACCTGCAAGCCCAGCATTCTGCTGGGAGGCACTCAAGCCATCCAGGAGGGAGCCAGAAGGGGAATGGAGGATGCCAACTTGCAGCCTGCACCTCCCAGTGTGACCTCACAAGCCAAAGCTCTTTCCCCAGGAGCATCTGGAGTTACACAAACTCCCAGCTCTGTGCTCAGGACACCAGACACAGCTGTTCAGCCCCCACAGTCTAGGCAATTCACACAGCAGTCAGGACCAGACTCCACTGCCTGGCTGTTTCAGGCTGACCTTCCATCATGAGATGGACCAGATGTTCCCACATGGGCTACGAAGGGGCTCAGGAACAGCCTCAGCACCTGAAGCCAAAGCTATGTTGTAACATTTGGCTGCCTGTGCAGAGAGATTCCCCTGCCCCTCATTCCCAGATTTTTGGTCATGATTATTACTTTTAAAAGGTTGTTTGTTTTTTTTTTTTTTTAAATAAAGAAAGTAAAAGTGGATTCCTTGCATCCTCGTCATTTTAATTGGAAGAATTATCTTCCCTAAATGGTAAAAGTAACTGATCTCATCTCAAAAGAGGCAGGGAGGAGCAAGTCCTCGCTCGCCATGTGACAGTAACCTTGACTGTAGCTCAGGGATTCGACCTATTAGCACAGGCAGGCTCCCATTTGTCAGGCTATAAAATAACACATTGCCAAGCCCTGTAATGGACTGCAGATTTAGATATTGATTAATTGTTAAAGTATCTCTGAAATGTACTATGTTAAAAAGGAAATGACCTCATGCTTCCTTTGAGACTTCTTCACCTTCCTCCTGCTCCAAGAATTTCTAAAGCGTGGCTTGCTGCAAACCCTGCCATCCCCTTGCCTCAGGGGGCTCACACAAGCCCTTTTTCAGAGCTCAGATCACTCTCTAAAGCAATGCCAACCAAACCCAGCTCAAAAAAAACCCTACCCAGACTCCTCGTTGACCTGTAAAAAACCCCAACCCAAACAGATTCCTTGTTAACCTGTTCATCTCTCACTCAAACTTCCTCTACTGACATTGAGGGAAAAATTGAAAGGAAAAAAAAAGGTTATATTCAAGCCCAAATGTTTGCAAAGACTGACCTCCACGGTTTAGGTCACTTCATAACTAAACAGGCTGTGGTTTGTACACAGAAAAGAAGAATGACAGAGGAGATAGAGCTTTGCCAATCCCTTAAAGTTCTTCCACAGGAGGCACTGCCTGTACTGAGCCCATGCATGGTACATGGAATTGAGACCCCACATGCCCACTCAAAACCCCCCACACCTCTCCCCAACTTGCAATCACAGGGCTGCATCCCTAAAGTATCCCCATAGGTCATTTTTATTTCATTCACTCCTTTCTTGTATCTTGAGGAGCAGTAAGAAGACAGGAGCACCACAAGCTCTTGAGCTACACAAGCACACATAGATGTTACACCAGCGTGTGCCAAAGTAGGCAAGGTTGAAATTCAAGGCATTTGTATCACAGTGTGATCTCACCAGGAGAAAAAAAAACACTAAATCCTGCTCCAAGCCCGAGGCTCCGGAGAAGACATTTGGCAAGACCAGGAAAGGGAGGCCGGTAACCATGACAACCACTCATTTCTTAGTATCAGACAACAAAAATGACTCCTGAAGCCACAGGCCCCATGACCACTGCCTCCCCTATCCCAGGAGGGCTCTCTATTAGTCATGCCATGCACAGACCTACACCCAGGAATGTAACACAGGCTCCCCCTTAAATCAGAGACACCCCCCCCCATAACCATACCTCCTCCCAGCACACGCAGGGGAAGCTGCCAAATTTCATACTTCTGGGTATAAAATCTTCCACATTTCAAAACTGATATGGACAGATGCTGGGCAGTCACCTCTGAGCATTCAGCTTCCAAAGGCTGAGAAAAACAAATGGGAAAGTCATGAGAAAAATTAACAACCTGGGTGCTAAGAAAAAGCCAAATCCACCATTTCGTGGTGGAGCTTCATCCATCTAGAGCAGCAGAAACAATTCCAAAACGTGCCACTTAATGCTCATTGTTATTCACTGTACACATCAGGTAAAGCAGCTTGCATCTCCACTGGGCCACCACATCCCTGGTTTTTATGATCTGTGCACAGCGCAGAAAATTAGGAATAAAATTAAAACTGCTCAGGTCTCATCACTAACATGACTGCAGCACAGGCTAAAGGCTTCACAGAGCAGCACCCTCACCCTCCCAGGCACCTTAAACAGAAGTTCTTCCCCTTACCTTTCACTGCCTTCACAGCAGCTGCATCTTCCCCAGCACTCTGGGCACCTTTTGATCACGTTGCCTTCCCAGCGTGTTCATCTGGATGCAAAACAGAGAGCTGCTCCCATAAAAGCTTCAGGTTTTTCAAGACAGCCATTTGTTGGTGTTATGTGCCCCTGATTTGGGGAGAGAAAAAGGCTTCTAGATCCCTGGCCACCCAAGGAAGGGCTCAAACAGCTGGTCAAGCTAGAAAAGGACACTATAGAGTAGGGGACAGCTCTACTTTTACAAGTTTCTTAGAGCTTGGCCTCAATTCAAGCTTTTTCTAGATGACCTTTGCTTTCTCCAAGTGAGAGGGTTTGGTTGGGGTTTTTTTTAAAACTAAACCACAGGTACCCATGCCTCTTCTCCCAGCAGCATTCCCCACTCCCCAGAGCAAAACTAACCAGAAACTGCAGTCACTGCACAGCTTTATCCCTCCCCAGCCTCAATTCAAACAGCATTTCTACTTTAGCATTATGCTCTACTACTCACCACCTTGATTTTTTTTCTCCATGTTGCCAACCACAGGATCCTGCAAACAGCACAGCTTAGTCTCCTGGATCTGATACAGAGGAGCTTCAGCTCCTGCAAAATCATATTCCCATTTAGAGCTCCTCTCCTTCAAGCTCCTAGCTCCCCATGAAGAGCTACAACAGCCCACCAAGCAAAAGGTAAGGCCAGCTAGGCCCCCTCCCCTGAGAAACAACTTTTAAACCCAGCCAAGTGCTCATGTTTAGCCTAATTGGCAGATTTGGGTCAGCTGCACCTGACCCCAAACCAATCCTGGCCTAAAGTGAACCCACCTTTGCCCATTGCAGACAAACACCTCCCCGATCAATGGGCACCCAATCTGCTGTCTCCATGTCAAATAAAACTGCTCCATGGGGTTGGCTCCTAGATGATTGTTCAACCGACCAAACTGGGAGTCATGCAACCTGTGTTTGGCTCTGTGCAAGTCATGCTATTCCCCTCTGATGTCAGGATTAGATATCTGCTCTCTGAGGACCTTTAGGTGGCTGTAAACCAGGACACACACCCTTCCCTTGCTTCTCAGCTGCTGGCAAGCTCCTGCCTTCCCATGTGGCTCTGTCTCAGAGGGCAGCAGTTGCCTGTTGAGATGGGAAGACCAGCCAACAAGAAAACAGCCCAAGAGCCTATATTTTCCTAGCTAAGGGTTCACCATCCTTGAGCACCTGCTTTTTTGGCTTGTGTTCCTTGCAAGGCGCTCTGTGCAATCCACATAGTCCAAAGAGAAACTCTGGTGCCACAAAGAGAGCCAAGAGTGTTTCAGATGTCAGTGTTTACAGCTGCTGTGTTGATTTTTGAGGGAACAAATGTGCCTAGTGAAGCAGAGAGGTTAACATAACCCTGTCACTGCTCAATGCTACAGAACACATTAAGGTTCAAGGAGCGAGTAGAGAGATCTGCGGTGAGCACACAGAAACCTTATTTGGCAATGCAGTGATTTAAACACACAAAAGGAGAAGAATGGAAACAAAATGCACAGAACTTCAAAACTGACATCAAACTGAGCTCTGCAGAAGGAGCTTTTAATTAAATCATATTGAGGCCCCTTTTGTCAGAGAAAAGGACAGAGGTTTAAAGCTGTCCTCTTCTTTAGAAAGATTTTGTCGAGTAGTTCTTCTCATGAGGAGACAAAAGTTGCTGGGGGATTGAGTTTGAAGTCGGGGAACACAGGTACCACCCTGCCTTTGGCAAGAGCAGCAGGAAGGAGAGGAACAAGACACTTCTGGCCTGGGACATGGTCTGGCTCATCCAATTCAACCCCTTTCTTTCACAACTATGTGAGCAGATGCACACATGTAGGTTGGGAAATGAGGAGGGAGGACGGAGAAGATAACGGCAGGGACAGGAAAGGCAATGAGGGTCTGTAAATCTGTGTTGTATTTTGAGTTTGTGGCTGCAAGTTTCTCTTTCTTTACTTCCAAAATACCTCTTCTGTGGCTTTGCTGAGTGCTTTGCAACAGAGAAGGTGCTACGTGAACACAGGGTCTTCATATTGCCTGGGAGCCCTTCAGTTGTTGGGAGAAAAAAAAATGAAAATGCAGAAAATAAAATTTTAAAGGATCCCAAACCCAAAAAGAACAGTCAGGAAAAAAATTCAGCTGGACTAAATAAGGAAATGAATTCCCCTAATTACCACAAGATGCTCCCCAAGTCTGACAGTATCTCTTGGAGCAGATGTGTTCAAATAATATTTCCTCAGCCTCCAGCCTGCGTGGGCAGATTCCAGCACCAGCCACTAACGTTAAAAAGTACCTAATGAGCGCCGACGTTAAGAAACTGCCTTGGCTTTTGGTGTCTGCATTTTTCCCATCCTCCAGGCCAAGTTGCAAACATTTTGTTGGTATTATTCACATCAGAAAGTGCTTGATTTTTTATTCTTTTTTAAAAAAAACAAACCACTAAAATCTGGATCCATGAAAGTAATTGCTAGAAAGGAAGGACTGGAGTCCTTGAGGTTCTTCTTTAGACGGAGTAAGTGCAAAGGGGCAAGGCTGAGGTTTTTCTAGCAGGGACAGCAAACTGCCTGCCTTGCTCAGAAGCCCCTGGAGATGTTATTTAGGGATGAAGAATGATACACACTCACACATGCATCCCAAGCAGGTTTCTCTCACTAACTTCCCCTGTGATTAGCTGTATTCCAAACGCTGCATAGCGATGGAGGTTCTTGAAGTGGTATCTTCTCCGATTAACAGGCTGCAGAAATGCAGCAGATAAAATTATGCCAAGTTTTTTTCTCTACTGTTCTTCCCCTGCTGCCTGGGAAGGGACTGTCCAAAGATCTCAGAGATTTTGTAGCAGCCCCAAGAACAAATGTTCTGAATTCTGCCATCCCTTGCCTCCCCTCTACCACCGGTGTTATATGGCTGCTCTACAAATGTTGAAGTGGAGATCATTATAACAGCTTGTAAAGAACAACTGCACAAGAGTCTCTTTGCCACTCCTCTCTCCCCATTCCTGTGTTGTTCAGAGCAAGCTCTCTTTCTTTCTCTCCTCAGTAATCCACATTTATGCTCAGAAAGCAACTGTTTTAATTGGACAATGATTGCTTTAAACAGAAGAAAAGGCATCAGAATGAGGGGACTCTGGGAAAATCTTCTGTGGTAGCTACCTGACCTCTTACCTTACCGGAGTGATGCTGTGCATGACCAGTTAGAACAAGTCCAGAGGAGGCCACCAGGATGATCCGAGGGCTGGAGCAGCTCTGCTGTGAGGACAGGCTGAGAGAGTTGGGGCTGTTCAGCCTGGAGAAGAGAAGGCTCCAGGGAGATCTTATAGCGGCCTCCCAGTACCTGAAGGGGCTACAAGAAAGCTGGGGAAGGACTTTTCATACGGGCAGTTAATGACAAAACAAGGGGAAATGGGTTTAAGCTGAAAGAGGGGAGGTTTAGATGAGATATTAGGAGGAAGTTCTTCACTGTGAGGGTGGTCAGACACTGGAACAGGTTGCCCAAGGAAGTTGTAGATGCCCCCTCCCTGGAAGTGTTGAAGGCCAGGCTGGATGAGGCTTTGAGCAACCTGGTCTAGTGGAAGGTGTCCCTGCTGCTGGCAGGGGTGTTGGAACTGGATGATCTTTAAGGTCCCTTCCAATCCAAACCATTCAATGATTCTATGACCCTCGCAGGGTTCCGTGAGGACAGAGATGGGATAGCGTCTTGGAAGAGCTGGAAATGAAGAAATGCTACTTGAAACCTTGCCAGTTAATCCTTCAAAGGATGAAGGGTGGGTCCCTACAGCACTAAGCTGACAGCAGGTATCTCCCCTGCTTGTTCCAGCTCAGTTTCAGAATCCAAAGATCTTGTCCTCCTCAGGGCCCCCATCTCTACCCCCACTCTCCATCCTCATTTCTGAACGAGCTCCAAGGTTGATTTCCTGCGTGTTTGAATAGGACCAGCTTGACACAGCCTGCCTTGGGATGAAATCACCAACTTGGCTTGCCTTCTGTCTGCAAAACAAATCCTTCTGCAGGGCTTTCATCTAGAAAAAGGACAAGGATTCTGAAATGCAGGCAGGCCTCTGCCAAGTTCCTGTGAACTGCTGCCTGACTAAAGCTCATGTTTGCTGTGTATTTAGCTTAGCTTTAATCAAGGTTACCTCGCTGAGATTTGACACTAAAAATATTCAATGAATGTCCTCCTGTAGGTTCCTCTAGTAGCTCAAAATAAGGAAGTTGAAATACAGGTAAATGAGATATGAAGTGCTTGCAGGGACTAGCTGTTTTCAAAGAGGAATGGGAAACCATGCATGGGGAAATCTCCCACTCTGTGAGCAAAGGCCAGGGCAAGCTTGGAGAAAGGGAAACTAAGACACCAGCCTCAAGAAGTGAGAGGGTTCTAAAATAATTCCTCTTTTCCCTTTGCCTTCTTCCATGACCAAATCTTCCAAAGTATTTAAGTACCTGATGGGAATAATGTCTTCTGGGATATCTGGGCTTTGGCTTTCCTATTACTCTGCAGAAGACGGTGATGATGAAGTTAACTTACGGGGAGCTGAGAGCTCTGCACACATGGTATGTAAGCAGCATCGTGCAATGGCATGGTGGTATGATACGCTCTGGTTTTGGGACAGGGTTCCTTCTATGACAGGGTTCCTTCTATGACAGGGTTCCTTCTATGACAGGGTTCCTTCCTCAACTCTGACAAGCAGTTTCTAGCTAGTGATGGTAGTATTTGCATCCTAAATGAGTGAGATGCTGAAATTATAAAGTACTTACTGCATTTGGTTTGCCCCTAAACCTTGAAACTAGCCCAAGGTTTGTCTCTGCCCTTCCCCAACCCCTCTAATTTCCTTTCCCAGAACAGAAAATACAGTTTCTGTGCTCACATGGAAAGAAGCAGAGATGGGCAGTATGCTTCCCTCTTCCCAGCAAAGTCCTGGAGCAGAGAAGTGCAATAGGAGCTGTGGGCTCACTGATGAGAGTTTCTTACACGAGGGTTCCTGTACTACAGGAGTTTCTCAACCAAGCTCATCAGCCCATCCTTCTTGGTTTAGGTGAAGGTGAACCACAAAACAAGGCACTACAACAATACCAGGTTTGTGAAGGTGGTATCTACTCTGCAGGAGCTTGCACTGATTCTTGCTGACACTTCTCCTCGTTGGAGAGCTGGGGTCTGAAAGCCACCATATGGTTATCATTGGTACCGGAGAAGCGTGTGGCCAGGACATGTGTAACTCACATTTTCCTCTGGACCACACTCAGCCTACACTTGTTTATTGTGGGGGAGGGACTGGAAAAATCATTGACTCACCGTCAGGAACAAAACATCTAAAATTTTGAACTGAAAATGACTATTTTTTTTTAAACAAAGCTTTTCTGCTGGTGTTGAGGAAAGGGAACAAGTACTGAGTTGGAAAATTTGGGGGTTGCACAGTGTTTTCCCTCAGTGGATAGGAGTGGGAGGGATATAGAATCATAGAATCATAGAATGGTTTGGATTGGAAGGGACCTTAAAGGTCATCCAGTTCCAACCCCCCTGCCATCAGCAGGGACACCTTCCACTAGACCAGGTTGCTCAAAGCCTCATCCAGCCTGGCCTTCAACACTTCCAGGGAGGAGGCATCCACAACTTCCTTGGGCAACCTGTTCCAGTGTCTGACCACCCTCACAGTGAAGAACTTCTTCCTAATATCTCATCTAAACCTCCCCTCTTTCAGTTTAAACCCATTTCCCCTTGTTTTGTCATTAACTGCCCTTAGGAAAAGTCCTTCCCCAGCTTTCTTGTAGCCCCTTCAGGTACTGGGAGGCCGCTATAAGATCTCCCTGGAGCCTTCTCTTCTCCAGGCTGAACAGCCCCAACTCTCTCAGCCTGTCCTCACAGCAGAGCTGCTCCAGCCCTCGGATCATCCTGGTGGCCTCCTCTGGACTTGTTCTAACTGGTCCATATACTGAAGGGACAGCTCTTTTTGGCACTGCTGTGGCCAATGGCAGGTTTCTTCTCTAGTCTTGATCTGGTCTGTACCTGGTTGAACCCATACTGAAAAATACAGAGCCACACTACATCCTCTATTCCTCATCACGTCTGTTTTAGGTATCGCTGCACTTAAGACATGTCTCCATCAGAAATGAAACTCAGATGAGAACCCTGTCCCTCAACCTACCCACCCCATCACCTGGGATATAACGAAGCAGACAGACCCAGATAGCTCTCTGCAAACACCCCATAGGGTGCTAAAATGCCATGTGCTGGGAGAGGAGGGGATTAAGGGTTTAACATGGAATTCAGTGTACCTGCATTTCAGGTACAATACACAACTCTGCTAAACATTTACTGGCAACTTTGCACGTGTCATTTTGCAGCTTTGTGCCTCAGCTTAACTATATGAATGGGTCGGATCTTGCAATGCCTGGGTTGGTCTCACAGTCTTACACTGTGATCTACAGCAGCAGAAGAAAACAAATCCGTAGAAAAAAAATCAAAGACATAAAATGGCTGTGGGCAAAAAGCCCTCAAATTTGGGCAGCGCTACCCTCTGCCCTGATCCACAGCTGAATTCAACAGCTGCACTTGTGTCTGGTTCAGTCAGGCTGGATGAAATGTATTCATCTACTTACAAAGGATCTAAGGAAGCTCTGCTGGGTCTAAGATCTGAGCCAAGCTTAAGCCTGGATTCTGTTGCATCCAGCTCCATTCGCCACGATGGATTCTGCCAAGCTCGCCTGAGCACGGGAAAGGCTTCCAGTTTTAATTCTCAGCTCTGCTCTCTTGCCTCTTTCCGTCCTTCCTCTCTCGTTCTGCTGTCGGAAAACACACGAACAATGGAGATTAGCCAGAGCTCAAAGGCCTTTCAAGTGTTTTCCAAAAAGCATGAAACCTCTGCCTCTATTCCTTGCTGGCGTCACACAAAGCCAATTCTCCCCCCAACCCCACACACTCTCACGGACATCTGAGAACAGTGAGTGCCTCACATAACTGAAGGGGGTTCCTGTCCTCAAAATCTAACAAACAATGAGATGACTGAACATCTGGAAGGAACAGATGCTTCTCATATCCCCGGACGGCGCGTTTCGATGTGTACTTTATGCCACCCAGGGCTGTCTACCCACGAAGAAAGGGAATATGGGTTCCTTGGCAGAGTGGAACCCATCAGCCATGAGTCAGAGGCTTGTTGGTTCACCAACATGTAGATGTGAAGTTGATATCTCACTGTAAAGAACTGTTCACCTGATGATCTCAAAAATGCACAGCAAAGATAGGGAGGTATTCCCAACACATGTGAGTAGGAATAATTGGGGGCAAGCTGCTGGCTGAAGATTGTACAGACAGGCACATCAGAATCAGCAGGCTACCCCAACTGCCCCGGGGCCCTGCTCTTTAGGAAATCATTCTCAGCTCATGGCAGGGTGCACGGAGAACTGAGTTCAGCCTTGTTGCTGGTTCAGCCTGTGGAGTCTCCAGTAAAAGCCTGATGCACGTTTGCAGGTAAATAACAGGGACTGAACCCACAACCATCGACTGCAAAAGAGTGATCTCTTCTTGCAGCCAAAACTAGTAGAGGAGCAGGAGCCTCTCGTCTCCTGCTGCAAACCAAGAGAACAAAATATACCTGTCCTTTATCTGCCACATCTGAACGCCCTGCTCAGGTATCACATTTTCTCTGCCTAGCACCTAAGGAAGAAGGAGCCACTCGCTTCATTTTAGACAGTGAGCAGCAGCACAGATCCGCTGAGGCTGCCAAGCCAAGGTTTCACAGGAAGGACACTTTGAAGACTGATCTCATGCTATTTTCACAGCCCAGCCCTTTGCAGTCTCACCTTTGGAGATGCACAAGTGAGATCATACCTGCCAGGTGAGAAAGGGGAGAGCTGTGCTGAGAAAGTCCCACCTACCAGCAACGGGAAAGGGAGACGAGGATGTTGCAAGTGCTGCAGCTCTAGTCTGTACTCAGCTAAGCTGAGCCCCAGAACTCCAAACTCGTGGAAGTTTATAGTTGAAATCCACAAGGTATTAATCTAGTTCAGTCACTTCCAACACAGTCACTACGCTGCCAAGCAGCAGCATGGGGAGTTACATAGAAATAATCCCAGCCTGAGCTTCTTGTGGCATCATAAATTGCCTATGTCGTCAGTCAGCAGAAACCTAAGATGAAATTCTTTCCTTTGCAGTTAATTATTTCCAAGCCTTTGCAGCCTTAGCAGAACTGGTGAAAGGTGCTGAACTGACAGCCCTGGAGGAACAGGCTTTCCATTTGTCCACCGAGGCAGGCAGAAGGGAGCTAGTAGCAAGAATTCAACCTGCTCTGCCAATGTGCTCGAGTTGGACTACTCTGCTTTCCTACCAGTCCACCCTAAGCAGCTCTGCTTGTACACCCCTGAAAAACCTCAGCCTCAGTCTGCTGTAGCTTATTCGAGGGGCCAAACCCAATGTGAATTTTAGCCCGTATTATCTGGCAGGTCTTTAAGGGTGAGGCAGCCTCCTCCAGACCCATTGCTGACATTTACCATGGCCAGGTGCAAATCTTCTTCCACTGGACTTGCGCCATGAGACCAGCATGTTTTTAAGAATTTCACCCTCCTACCAGACAGTGTTTTTCAATATTTTGCATTAAATCTTCTGCTGTATTCGATTAGCCTGCAGCAGCTGTTTTCCACTCTCACAACAAATCATAAATCTATAAGCTTATGTGTGAGAGATCGTCTGTGCCTAAAAGAATGTGCGTGGCTGAGAAACCGCGTGGCTGCGCAGCTGCCTAGGAGCCTGTACCTGAATACTGGCTTAAGTGAGAAAGAGCAAATCAATAAACCTTCCAACAGAATCAAGTTTGAATCTACCTTGGAAGCTGTGTGATTATACGGGGTGGTTTATAGTTGTTGGTATATGTATGTGTGTTAAGAATTCCCACTTGGATACGCAGACAAATCTGTGTAATTCTTTAAATGAGCGTTTCATACTGAGAACATGAGAATTAATGTTAATAAACACTTGATTTCACCAGTGGGAGCTCATATATGTGGATATACTTCTAAGAAGGAAGCTAAGTTTTAGCATAAGCATGTACAACACAGGAGCATGGGAATATCAGAGCTCACGTAAGAAGCCCTGATGCTCCCAGGCACAAACACACGAGTCCATGTGCAATCAGGTTGTGACTGTGTGTACTCGGTCAAAACCTGCTTGTTATGAAGCCAAGATCTCCTGTCCCATAGATAAGGAGAGCAAATGGCTGAAAGAGAAGGGAGGGGAAACTGCTACATACATTTAAAAAAAAAAAAAAAGAGAGAGAAAAGGCATTATTCAAAGACTATAAAAGGCAAAAGTTTGGATGAAGGAGAAGAGAGAGGGTTGCCAAAAAAAAAAGAAGGAGCAAGCTGCTGCCAGGTCTTGGCACGTGTGCTCTTACTTGTATAAATCAGTCACTCTAGACCTATGGTAGTTCTTGCTGACAGGCTGTCAAGCTCCTTGGCTGGGGGAATAGGGCAATGTGCTTTACATGCACTTACAGAATAGTAAACTGTTATTAAAAGTGGAGAAAAAAAAAACCCAAAACCCAGTCTGATTTACTTGTGGTTTTGCCTGCTCAGCTGTATTATCACAGAACGAATTCACTCGTGTGTGGAGTAGTCTGGGTGCATGGAAAACTACAGGCTAACCTCCCCTGTGGAAGCACTTGACCTCTTAAAGGGGATAGGCAGAAACAAAACATCTCCCAAGAAGAGAGAACATTCAATGAAGAAATAGGCTAAAGCCACAAAAATGCTGTGCAGAATTTCAAGCAGCCCAAAGAGCACCGAGGGACGTGGGTCACCCGTGCTTTGAACTGGACAGACACCTGCGAACGTCTCAGCTTGGTTCAGATGGGGGAAAGCACCTCTGGGCAGGCTTAGATCAGGTTTGGGATTGGGCCCATTGCTACGTAAAACCCAGACACATTAGCTGGGCCTGGAGTAGAGAAATTGCCTCAGCTCAGTCAGCAGCCAACAGTCCTGAGCTGCCTGGGGGGTGCGGGGAAGGGAGGAGAAGGCTGCTGTTTGTGATGACGAGGGAAGAGGGGAGACGTGCACTTTGTCTGAAGGCTGCTGGGACCACTGGGGAGAACGGGCTTTAGACAGCAAAAGATAGGAAGGATGGATGGTTGGCTTAGGGGAGGAAAGGAGAATTAAAAGCAAAAAAGCCAAAAAAAAAAAAAAAAAGGATTTAGAGAGAATAACATGAAGAGAATAACTAGATAATCGTCTGAGGAAAACCTGACCAGACTAGTTCTCTCTGGATTGACTTTGCAGTGAAGTACAGCCCCATCACTGCCATCATAGAATCATAGAATAGATCACAGAATGGTTTGGGTTGGAAGGGACCTTAAAGCTCATCCAGTTCCAACCCCCCTGCCAGCAGCAGGGACACCTTCCACTAGACCAGGTTGCTCAAAGCCTCATCCAGCCTGGCCGAGAACACTTCCAGGGAGGGGGAATCTACAACTCCCTTGGGCAACCTGTTCCAGTGTCTGACCACCCTCACAGTGAAGAACTTCTTCCTAAAGTTCTTCCCTTCCTGAACTTCTTCCCTTCATCCTGGTTTATCTCTCAGCGAGCTGCAGCGCCGCACGCACGGATATAAACACAGGCACGCAGCAGCCTGGATGATCTGCCCGTGTTGCCCCATCAAAAACACAGACTCCCACCCAGAACCTGTCAGCCTTCCCAAGACAGATGCCTGTGTTCTTAGTCTATCCCACATCACAGGCTAATTTTGGGGCAATAATATGGCACCTCCAGTGTCAGTCCACGCACCAGGTTTTTAGGAAACATGCTTGTCAGGCTTATTCAAACCCGCAAGAATAAAAAGTGAAACCCAAACAAAGACGTGAAATTTTATGGTGCTGTTTGTAGCGACGCTTCCAAAACTGGCTTTGGCTGGAACATAGAGAGTGGGATCATGCTGATCCAAGACCCACTAAATACACAAAGCACCCTTATTGGGGGAGATTGAGTTTTTCTCTGTGTCTTTTACTGTATTCCTGTTTATGGGATGTTACCCCATACCTCTGTCGTAACCTGTTCTGATCAGACCCCAGGGCTGGTTTGTCCTCAGCAGCAAGTTTATGCCACATTCTGAATTTTACTGCTTATTTTTTGTCATCACATTCGAAGGAAAAAGCTTCTAAGATGAAAACAGAACTATTTAAAGAAAGAACTGTCTGCTAACAAAACAAAACCCAACAACTGTTACAGCCTAAATCTTAACCCCGATTGAGAGATTATTTGAGCATGCAAGCAGACAAAATTCCAGTAATAATCCTACCACTAATTCACAGGGAGTACAAGTTCTTCAGGACACGGACTGTGGATACAATGGAAAAAGAAAAATAAAAATGGAGAAAATGTTTGTGTGGATTTACAAAGCAAAGCTGTAGCCAAATCAAGCACTCAGGGTTTCCAACTCACAGCTCCTGGCCCCAGCTGACAGAGAAGCTGACTTCAACACACGACCAGAACAGCACAGAGGGATGCTTTGAAATGGTTTGTGCTGCTGAGGTCTCAGGGTGGATCGTAGGGAGAAGGTCAGACTTGTGCAAGACTCGTATGGTAAAGTAGGTCACTGATCCAACCCATCCATTTAGGGTTATATACCTTCCTGATGACTTCAGCATCTAACCGTCTTGACAACACCGGGGAGGAAGCACTGCTGCCAAAACATTAATGGATCTAGGGCAAAACTCAGCCCCGAGCAGGAAGCCAGTCTAACACCCAAGCACCTTAACTGCCTTCAAAATAATGCTTAACCAGGATCTGGAGTTCACTGTAAGCAAACCAAATTGTTAGCAAGCAGGTTCACAACAGTTACGTCCTCGGGTGGTCTCTGCAGTTACACAGAGATCTGCATCTAACGTGGTCAACAACTTTTCTACATGTTACTGAGGGTCACTGTCTTCTACATGTTACTGAGGGTCACTACCCATCTTCTACAGACAAGGACTTGCCCAAATGGTGGGCTGTGCAACCAAAAACTCACTGGCCACCGTCACAAAAAACATAAGCTCTTACTTTTTGAACAATAACAGCACACATGCAAGCCCAACCGAACCCAAAAATCAAGTACAAACACCTCAGTTGTTAAGCACGTAGTTATCACAGGTAGTTTACTTTGGTCTTCTTTAAAAGGTGTGGCTGTGAGCAAGTCATGAAGCACAGGGATTAAAGGAAGGGGGAGTAAGAGGTTAATTGGATTCTATTTGGAGAGGGATTTAGGTTGGCTGAGGTTTTTTTTTCTCAGTCAGCAGCGCATAGTGGAACATGTCACTTGTAATTGAGCTAATGAAACACCTCTGGAGATAAAAAATAACACAAGCTAAATTCAGACTTGGCTAAGAGACCTCAAGTTCATTCAGCACAAGGTTAGGCAGAGATGGAACTGCTTTGTTTAAGGACAGTGGGCTGGAAAGGTAACAGCTGAACTGGTTTTACTTTGCAAAAAAGCTGTTTTTTCTCACTTGAGGCTGCTGGATCTCGGGGTTTTGTTATGCAGATTGTTTTGTTATGGACACTCTTCCAGGACAGGAATCTAAACTCTGCCAATATGCTAATGCAATTTACTAAGTCCAGCCTCTCTCCTGCTCTAATGATATTTGTATTCTATAAATAGAGTAGGGAGGGCAAACATGTTGCTCCACGGTTATGGCAATGGAACTACACACATGGCTTAGCTAAAAGAGGGCTGCAAATACCTGCTCTTCTCGATGCACTTTTATGGTGGGCTGCCACCTTACAGAGCAATTCCGTTTGGTTTTCACAAGGGGAATGAAGGGTTTGTTTTCTAGACTTCAAAACCCCCTCTGCTCCAAAGCCAAACTACCAAACACGACTTGAATGCAAGTTAAAGGAGCATTGGCTCCCTGAGTCTGCCAAAGGGCTGAGCCAGAGTCCTGCAGGGAACCACGTCCTCTCTGGGAAAAAATATTAATGATCTGAAATTACCTGGTCTTCCAAATCAGGAAGAAAGCCTTTAATAGCAAAGTATATCATGGAAAAAAAACTGGAGACATTTTCAGGAGGTAATTTTAAAAACATAGAAGTATTTTGTTTAAAAAAAAAAGTGTCTTGTCTTTTCAAAATGAACCATCAACTCAGAATGAAAGTTACTTTCTAAATTAAAAAGTTGCGGTGAAAATTAGTTTGCAGTTTTGCAAGTTTCATATTCTTGCTTTGGGGATAATTATGATAATCTAGGAATTTTCATTCCAAGACACTTTTAGAAAACCCAAACTCCACTTCTTCATTCCCCCTATGTCCATTCAGGAGTTTAAAGAATAAAGTTAGCTTTAATGAGAAAAGAGGATGTACTTGACACCCCTGATTTAAAAAAACAAAACCAAAACCACCCCTGATTAAAAAAAAAACCCCAACAAACCATAATAATGAATTTTATGCAGTTGTATAAAAAATATTACAGGCAGGAGGACCTCAGTCCTCACTAGAACACTTTTGTGCCAATCTCACAACACAAGAAACCCTGAAATGATGTGGCTGCAGTCTGTGTAAGAGAAAGCCAGAGCAGCAGGCAGCACTGCATGAAACACTCAGTTACTGCATGAGGAGATGGAGTGTAGACTTGCACCGATAGCCCCTGCATAGATCTGAGATGGCAGGGAGATCCAGGAGGCTGGGTTTTTTTTAGATCCTGGTAAAAGTGACATTTGCTCA
>NW_010298295.1:65639-74314 GCF_000700745.2 Antrostomus carolinensis
CATATAAATAGCTGCTTGGTCTACTAGCAGGTACCTAGAATATTTCAGGTTAATTAAGAATAGAATAAATAAATAAAAAATATAAATAAAAAAATAAATATTAAATAATTAAAATAGAATGTCTCAGGTTAATTAAGGGATCAAAATAGCCAAGGTGCTGAAGGAGAGGAAAACATGCCCCTGGTATGCCAAGCAAGCTGCATTCTGTGCTGTTAGATTCTTTGTCTCTCCCAAGATCCATCTCAGCGTCTCTGTTTCGGACAGCAAACAAAAGAACATGGGTCCTGCAAACCCACTTTGAGATGGGAATTCAAGCTGCAGGCTTCCTGGTATCATCATTAGCAACAAAGACAAAACCAGATCGTGCCCAGTTACAGCTCTGCAGCTGATTCAGTGAATTTGCACCAATGGCAACTGATGGGGAAGAGGCACTGTTGCCACCCAAGTTCAGCTACCAGTTCTCTAAAGAACAGAATCCAGTTCCCTCCCCCAAAAGCTGCATTGCTCCCATAGTGCTGAGACAAAAAGGGGCAAAACCAGTAGCAAAAAAACCTACTTAAGACATCAGAGACGGCGAAAAGGATCATCTCCATGGAACAGCTTTATTGTACTGAGGGCTCTGGAGCCACTCTTTTGATGAGAGCCATACTTTAAAGGCAGTCTGTCCTGGATTCTAAACCACATAATATTTGAGGAGCCAAGAGCTTGCTATTTCACATTAAGTGCTATTAATTGTTCTGGTTATCATGTTGTGCAGTTTGACCTAAACTACTGATTTCCCCCGCCCCCTACTCCTCCTGCAGAACATCCATCACTTTTTAAAGGGTTACATTAAGCTACAGGGAAAGGTTCTGGTTTGTGTTAGCTTGATTGCTACAGACTTTAATAAAGCACCCATCACAGCTGCCCAGCCACACTATAGATCAAGCTCCTATAATTCTTTTCATGTCTCCAGAGGGGGAAGGCTAAACAAAACATAAAATTTAACCTCCCAGTGCTTTATTTCAGGCTTGGAGAGATGTCAGAGGCCATGAGAGCTTTCACTTTTTCCTTGCTCCTTTAGAATCCACAGCAACAGAGGGAAGAAAGCAGGAAAGGCAAGCAAGGACAACAGGATGGCTGCACAGACCACACGCTCTTCATGTCACCTAACAGCATGCCAAGGGTAAGACACAGCACTGAGTTACTGGCCCAGCAAAGACAAACATAAACAAGTGGCCTTTGGAAGCTCAACAGCTAAGGTAGGTAGCTTTACAATGAGATTTTTTCCTCAACAACAAGGCTATCGGGGATGAAGCCACCTGTCCAGTGTCAACTTGTGGCAAACCTGCTAGGGAATCCAGCACAAAAGCTCATCACAGCTGAGCACGCACGTACGACTAGTGAGCACGCTGTATTCTGTAGGTTTCCTTTGGCACGTTGCTCACTGAACCTGTTGCACACAGCGTAGTGAATTCCTGGGATGACTCACACTAGCCCACGTGTCAGTGGGATGTGTAGCAAACCCATCTTGTGTAGGAGCCTCCAAAATCTGCTTTCTCCTCTACCAGTGGAAGCAACGAGGTCAAGGCTCCTCTGGCCTCCTACTACTCAGGGTGGAAAAGGTGAGGAGGAGCAAAGAAACAGTAAGTTTAATTCCTGTCCCCCATCTCTTCCCTGATGCATTAATCCCTGTATCAACAGGAGAAATACTGGAGAAACAGAAAAGCCACAGGATTTCTTTGATAAGAAATCCACCTTGGCATTGTTCCATACACCTACCTCACCATGGCAAATTAATTCCAGGTTAGCTCATGTCCACACAAACCCATTAATGGTACAGAACAGCATCCTACCTCTGTGAGACCACAGCAAATGAGTTGGGCACAACTCATACAGGCAGGACTCTGGCTTTGCCAGTACAACCAACTAGACTAAGAATTTCCCTGCGTTTTCTTGACGTGAGAAGCTGAACACGAGCAGACAATGTGCGCTTGCAGCCCAGAAGGCCAACTGTATCCAGGGCTACATCCAGAGCAGCGTGGGCAGCAGGTCCAGGGAGGTGATTCTGCCACTCTGCTCCGCTCTCTTAAGGCCCCACCTGGAATACTGCGTCCAGTTCTGGAGCCCCCATCACAAGAGAGACCTGGAGCAGCTGGAACAAGTCCAGAGGAGGCCACCAGGATGATGCGAGGGCTGGAGCAGCTCTGCTGTGAGGACAGGCTGAGAGAGCTGGGGCTGTTCAGCCTGGAGAAGAGAAGGCTCTGGGGAGATCTTATAGCGGCCTCCCAGTACCTGAAGGGGCTACAAGAAAGCTGGGGAGGGACTTTTCATAAGGGCAGTTAATGACAAAACAAGGGGAAATGGGTTTAAACTGAAAGAGGGGAGGTTGAGATGAGATATTAGGAAGAAGTTCTTCACTGTGAGGGTGGTCAGACACTGGAACAGGTTGCCCAAGGAAGTTGTTGATGCCCCCTCCCTGGAAGTGTTGAAGGCCAGGCTGGATGAGGCTTTGAGCAACCTGGTCTAGTGGAAGGTGTCCCTGCTGCTGGCAGGGGGGTTGGAACTGGATGAGCTTTAAGGTCCCTTCCAACCCAAACCATTCTATGATTCTATGAATTCAAGCTCTACCAAATGATACTCACTCTATAAGGAAGCATTCCTTCCTCCTTCTGAGATACCAGATGCTGCCCGAGCGATGCGCGGCAGCCACGTTGCCTTCAGCTCTGCTCCCGAACATCTGAACTCCTGCCAGATGGCGAGTGGAGGAACTACTGTGCACGCACACACGCGTAACGTGGGCCTTCTCCTCAGCTGGCGTGAATCAGTGACACTGGAATCACAATACTCAAAGACACGATGTGTTAAAACGGTTTTTAGAAAAGAGTTTTAAAGCAGAAGGAACTTGAGCAAAAATTAAAATATTGAATTACCTCACTGTCAGATTAAAAAAAAAAAGGAGCTGTAAGCCTTAGAAGATAAACAGAATTCTGCCTCTAACACAAACAGGATTTTTAAGAGCAATTTGTCTGTTCTTCAAGGAGATTTGTCACCCTGTGCTTCCTCTCACTTTTGAAAAAGAGGCTGACCTGAACGTTTTTATTTATTTATTTATTTAAAACATAACAAGTCAACCCAAAGCCATTTCTTTTTGTTTGGCTCTTTTCTTTCTCTGTATTAATTTCAATTCAATCAAGGAGGCAGTTGCATAACTGTTGTTTATAATTGCTGTCACGTCCACCCTGAAACTGATCACTGCAACACTGAAGTTATATAAAAGGTTTTGTTAGGATTTTTGGTATTTTTCTCGTTTAAATTGTGGGAAGATGAAGTCCTACCCTGGAGAGATGTTTTGGTTTTCTGAGCTCTGTTGCCTATTAGTCCTGTGCTTTGGTATCTTTTCTCTCCAGTTTTGTTTTACACAGTACAAGGGTCTGTTTATGCACATAAACTCTCCAAAAAACCAGTTCTGTGCACCCCGTTAGTACACAGGCTATAAAATACACTGCGCTGAGTCAGAGAGGCAACTGGCAAAAGTAAAGTTCACAAAATGGGTAAGAGATTTAAACCCATTTCTGGAAAGGCAGAATATTTAAATGCTTAAGTGGACTGGGATTTGTCATTTACCTTGTTCTTCCGAAGCCAGCGGACTTGTTACCCTTCAGCGATACAGCATCAAACCCTGAGGGACCATTTCTCCTTGTGTGTGTGTGTCTCAAAACATCTTCTTCACTTACACACACACAACGATGAACCTGGAATTGAGAGTCACCTCCTCCACCAGCCCACAAAACAGCTCGTGGTTTCTTTCCTCCTCTCCCAACACTTCTGCTTATTCCCCTTTGACTTAGAGGTGTACTCACCTGGTAGACTTCTTCCCTGCCTGCAAAGAATTCAGATCATCCACTTGACCATTAGTTTTCTGTCTTTCTAGAGGGGCATACTCACAGCTATCTTGGGCCTAAGGTAGTTTGAAAGCTATATTGCACTGCAGACACAAATTAAGCCAACAAATAATTAAGGACTGTACTTTGTTTTGACGTAAATTAATACTTCCCATACTTATTCGATGCTGCTTCACACTTAACAGCAAGCTGACATCGTTTTTGCTTAGAAATAGTTCAGAAAATATACACAGAGAAAAAAACTAAAGAGGAAAATGGACTGAAGTACCATCAACACTCCCCCCTCTCCAAAAAAAAAACCCCTCACAAGACCTCAAGACCACAAAATGTATCTCTGCTGCCTTACAATTAACATCTCGTCCATAAGTCCTGCCTCCTTGTGGAGAAGCTTGTTTAGAGATAAGCACTAGGATGGCAGGAAACCACGTCTCTCCTTTTCAGGGCTAACAGAAAAGGGAAGCAAGGTTCTCGCTGGAGGTTTAAGTTAATAACCTGTTTCACCCGACGAGAATTAACCAAGAAAAAATAAAAAGACAGTAGCACCAGCTCATTCTGCAGGGAAGCAGCAAGGAAAGAGTTGGTTGATCGATGTTTTTGTATGTTCATCGTTCAAAATTCCTTCTGAGTGAGCACATAGGTTGTGTGCGCGCGCGTGCGCGTACAGGGGAACAAGCAGTACTTTGTGAGGAAAAAAAACCCAACAACAAAACTGTTATCTTGTAAATGATGGGAGTATTACAAAACACGGGCCCCGAGCATCTAGTCTTCCCAGGAAGACTGGGAATGCGGTTGAGCCAGATGCAGCGGATGTGTTCTCAAAGATACTCCCACATAAATCCAATCGGTTGTATTCCAAACGGGAGGCGTGTCTTAGTGATAGCGGCACAGACACACCAATTAACAGAGTTAAGCAAAGCACCTAGGTCATTAACCTCAAAATTTGAGAGAAGTTCAAATTTCAGCAATCAGAGGTAAAGGTTCAAGTGAGACACACAAATAGATGTCCCACGAGTTGCTCTCTAACCTTCACTGGGAGATCTTGTGCCTGAGACAAAGGCAACTCACGATCAAAGGCAGTTGACTCAAACCTTCAGAGGGATTTTCAAACACACGGTTTTTACTCTGGGTGTCTGGAGCCTATTTCTAAAGGATTAATCATAGAATGGTTTGGGTTGGAAGGGACCTTAAAGCTCATCCAGTTCCAACCCCTCTGCCATCAGCAGGGACACCTTCCACTAGACCAGGTTGCTCAAAGCCTCATCCAGCCTGGCCACAAACACTTCCAGGGAGGGGGCATCTACAACTTCCTTGGGCAACCTGTTCCAGTGTCTGACCACCCTCACAGTGAAGACCTTCTTCCTAATATCTCATCTAAACCTCCCCTCTTTCAGTTTAAACCCATTTCCCCTTGTTTTGTCATTAACTGCCCTTATGAAAAATCCTTCCCCAGCTTCCTTGTAGCCCCTTCAGGTACTGGGAGGCCGCTATAAGATCTCCCCGGAGCCTTCTCTTCTCCAGGCTGAACAGCCCCAACTCTCTCAGCCTGTCCTCACAGCAGAGCTGCTCCAGCCCTCGGATCATCCTGGTGGCCTCCTCTGGACTTGTTCCAGCTGCTCCAGGTCTCTCTTGTGATGGGGGCTCCAGAACTGGATGCAGTATTCCAGGTGGGGCCTTACAAGAGTGGAGTAGATGGGAAGAATCACCTCCCTCGATGTGTGAAAAGCAACTCAGAAAACCAGGGCTACTATCAGCAAGTGCAAATCTGCTATTCAAGAGTGCACGGTCTGGCCTGAAAAAAGCATTAAGAGATCCCAAAACCCAGAAGGAGAGGACACCACATGTCTCTGAGCTGTAACACAGTGTGTGCACACTTACCCCTGCTCTGCTTGCTCATGGTCTCACAGCAATCTCTGCTCTAAGAATGGTGATGACAGAGTTACTCTCAGTACTCTGGAGACGCAGCACGTACAAACAGCTCGTGAAAAGAGCTTTAGACATAATCCAAGCCAGGTTTCTCTTTTTAACAGCTTCATTTTCACCAGGATATCACATAGGTAGGAAATGGTGCAGTAAGCCCTGGGAGAACTCTGTTCCCTGCTCTACTAACGTTCTCGGTAGCTACGAGTTCAATCTCATCTCGGCCGCTCTCCTCTGCGCAAAAGAAACAGTACTTCATTACTGTCAGGAAGAAAATGTAACGCTCTAAGGAAGCCACAGAAAAAAACCACTTCAATCGCCCACACTTGCTTTGTTAAGGACATCTAAAAGATGTTTCATGCTAAACTTAAACATATGGTTGTGCTTTGGGAAAATCCGTTCGAAGTCACAAGTCTGAACCTCGATATCCATCAAAGGTTTGTCTCTGAGCAGTCTTGCCTTAGCTTTATGGTGCTGTGTGTTCATATACAGTCATCCAGGCTGTGGATTTGTAATGGTCTGCTAAGCATCACTCCTAACTGCCTCTGTCTGTCTTCAGAGAAGCAAAATTCTTGCTTTCAGAGGAGACCAACAGAGTCCAAGCCTTTCCATCTCAAACTTTAATCCTCTCCAAAGCCTTTACAGGACACGTTACTACTTCCAATTATACTTTTGAGAAAATATTTCTGTCCCTGCACGAGGTCCTCAGGAAAATGAGAACTTGGAATTTAGCAACTCTCAAACCCTCCCCATCCAAGGTTCCCTGTGGCTGCTTACTCTGCACCGTGGAACGCTTTTCCATTTTCATAGAATCATAGAATGGTTTGGGTTGGAAGGGACCTTAAAGCTCATCCAGTTCCACCCCCCCTGCCAGCAGCAGGGACCCCTTCCACTAGACCAGGTTGCTCAAAGCCTCATCCAGCCCGGCCTTCAACACATCCAGGGAGGAGCAGCCACAGCTTCTCTGGCCAACCTGGGACACTGTCTCACCACCCTCACAGTGAAGAACTTCTTCCTAATATCTCATCTCAACCTCCCCTCTTTCAGCTTAAACCCATTTCCCCTTGTTTTGTCATTAACTGCCCTTAGGAAAAGTCCTTCCCCAGCTTTCTTGTAGCCCCTTCAGGTACTGGGAGGCCACTGTAAGATCTCCCTGGAGCCTTCTCTTCTCCAGGCTGAACAGCCCCAACTCTCTCAGCCTGTCCTCACAGGAGAGGTGCTCCAGCCCTCGCATCATCCTGGTGGCCTCCTCTGGACTTGTTCCAGCTGCTCCAGGTCTCTCTTGTGATGGGGGCTCCAGAACTGGACACAGTATTCCAGGTGGGGCCTTACAAGAGAAATTTTCTTTCTCGCTCCTGTGTCACCTTGCTGAACACAATTTGACTGCTAGTGCATGAATCCTGCCAGCCTGCTTGTCATTCATCTAGGTTCCTGGGCAGAGTTATAATCATTTCAGCCAAGCAGTTACAAAACTTCCAGTTTCCTACCTGTGCCCTAGCTATGTGTTGATCCAGCCGGCATTCCAGCTCGGTCAGACAGGTGGGTCTGTAGGAGGCAAATTAATGTAATTGCAAGGTTTGCCAGAAACACCAGAGGTGTATTTTTAAGTCCCATGACTCTAGGCTGTTTCATGACTACTTTGAAGCTCGCAGCTGCGATCACGATGACTCTGTCTTACTGTCCTTTTGAAAACATCTTCTGCTTTGACTTAATTTGATTAGGCTCATTCTTGGCTGGCTTTCCATCAATAAAACCCCGTGCAAAAGATGGCCCCACCGCTTTTGCAGAATACAGCCTAAAAAGAGAACATTAACAAAAGGAAATGTAATATACAATGGAAAATTAAACAGAAACGTGTACTTTATCCTTAAGACTCTTTACTCATGTAACTCCTGCAATCATTTGTTAGCGCTTATTTTGTTTTAAACTACCTTCCTCCCAATGACAGCTTCAGCAACACCGACTTCTCCTCATACTCAACTATTTTGAGACGAATTATAAGCAAAGGGTTGTAAGAGAATGTAGCTGTAGCAAAAGAGTTGCACTTTTTTACACCAGGTCAAAGCCAGTCTTTTGTACTCTAAACCAAACTGTGGTATAGTTAAATAACGACACAAAGCAAAGATATACTCCATAAAACATTAATATTTTAATGAAAAATCTTAGCTTCATGTTTCTATCCAAAGACACTCAAAACTAGTTTTTCTCCCCCCTTAATTTTGACCTATAATGGGACCAGTTTGGAGATTTTTTTTTTTTTTTTTTGCATTTTAGAACATTTTTTTTTTAAAGATTAAACAACCAGGCTAGCAAAAAGGTACCCAATACATACTTTTCTTATATCAAACAAGCTAGTATTTCAATACAATGTAACTATACAGAATATATACATTACACATATGATCACAAAGCAAACACTACAGGCTCAGAACAGATTTGAAAAAACATGATATTCACATTGATTACAATAACTCTAAAAATGATTGTAACGTTGAAACGGCACTTTAGTTTACAAAAAAAGTCACAAAAATATATATAGCCACCAAGAACTATGGTTCCTGAAAAATACTAATAGCCAGATAGTATTATATAAAATGTGAAGTGTATTTAAACATCGTATACATTAAAAAACAAAAAAACCAAAACCCAAAAAACAAGTCTGTTAAGTCAATAAACATGCCAAGTAATCTAGCTGTGGCCAGCATCAACAAGAGAAGCTGTACTGTGGATGAGATGACGACTGGATATACGGCTGGTGACCGGAGACTGGCACAGTTAAGGGGGTTTCACTGTTACTAAAATGCACAAAGAAGCCCAACAATAATTTAATTCACATTATTTATTATTTTTTTCCCTCCAGCTTTATACTCTTTC
>NW_010298295.1:74336-75774 GCF_000700745.2 Antrostomus carolinensis
CTAGAGTGAAGGCACTGCAAGAACAGGGCAAAGAAGCTGTCCCATGAACTTTGTGTAGCCAGGGCTATAAGTCAGAATATCAAAAGCATGCATCAGCTAAACGAATGGTTAAACAAAATCACTCCTCTGGGGACTTCAGCAACCCTCAGGAAGACTGTAGGTACAGTTGCCACACAGGCTGGCAGCACCAGAAACTGATTCAGATTTGTTTTTTGTTGCTTTGTTGGGTTTTTTTTAGTGCAACCAGATTTATAGTTGAGACCTGTGGGAGACTGAATTACTGTGATAGCACACATTGAGTTAATAAAAACCCAGAGCAGTAAGTACTGTTGCATTTAAAAAAAAAATTCACATTTGTTGTTTTTTTTATGGTACATTTCCTCCAACACTTTGAACTGACTCTATTAACTTAGGGACCTCTGATGTGGCTGAGGCACCGTCCGGCCTTGAACCCTCTTATCTGTCATCGAGATGCTATATGGAATTTATTATGTCCATACTTGGGGATGAGAACCCTCCAAAACTGGGGATGAAAACCCTCCAAAACTGGGGATGAAAACCCTCCAAAACTGGGGATGAGAACCCTCCAAAACTGGGGATGAAAACCCTCCAAAACTGGGTTTCACCTTCTAAGCAAAACTCGAAGGGAATCGATCTGAATGAAAATCAGCTATTTTCCATATTCTGATGGGTGTGGAAGTTGCAATGGATCTAGGAGCAATAGGTGCCCCTACATCTGCATTTTCTCCATCCCTGCAGGGTGCACAAAGCTCCCGTTCTATTTGCATATAAAATGCTTCATGGTTCTTCTCAGAGAGAGAGAGACTGAGACAGGCAATAGTCTCAGTGCTCTGACATCCTGGGGCTGGAAGGGAAAACCAGCAACCAAGAAGCGACTGAAGCCCTCATATAAAAACTTTAAACCATAGCTTAAAAACAATAAAATTCTATCCCGTAAGGGACATATAGGGATCATAGTCTTATAAAATATATTTTACTGCACTGGCAGCTATTACTTTTTTAAAAAGTTTAAATTCATACCTTTTAGACTCAAGATACATCATGTGAACCCAGAACCATTTGCAATAACATAGTCTACTAATCTCTCACTATGAGAGACTCGACCAGAATATCTGCGAGCCTGACAACTGAACTCAAACTGTAGTAAGACAGAGAAATCATCAGGAACACACATCTCTTTTTTTTAATGTGGTCTGAGAGCAGTGACAAGCAGTTCTGATGGGGACCTTAATCTGCTGAATGTGTAGGCAATCCCCATGGATTTCCAGGGGAGTTGTGCTATGTGTCTGCATCAAAACCCAAAACAAATCCTCACAACTCGGCCAAATCTCCCGCACAGCTAAAACATCACTTCTTACAAAGCTGCTGAATTTTTTTCCCCTCTCCCAAAACATCATGTTAAGTCAGGAAAAAAAAA
>NW_010298296.1:0-314 GCF_000700745.2 Antrostomus carolinensis
GGGGCCGGTGAGGGTCACAGTGCACAGGCATGGGATTTCGCCCGACTCTCCCCGGTTAAAACACAATTAATCTGGCGGAGATTTGAATTAATCTCTGCTTTTTCTTTTCTTGTATTTTTTTGAGGTTTGTTGTTTGTTTGGGTTTTTGGTGGGTTTTTTTCTTCTTTACGAGAGGCCATTCTGGAAAAGATTAATAATAAATAAACCCCTATCGGCCTCAGTGGAAAAAACTGCAGTGATAGAGTGGATCTGGGGAGTGGGCTGTCTTAAGGGAAGGCAGACAGAGCAAGAGTCGGATCAAAATTGCAATTTGT
>NW_010298296.1:330-2293 GCF_000700745.2 Antrostomus carolinensis
AGTGCAGTGATAAAAAAAAAGGGGGGGGAGGACACCACCACAAAGAAAAACCCACCCCTGAAAGCCAGAGCAAGAAAATAAGTCATTTGAAAGCAAAGATATCCCAAACCAGGCGGAATGATGTAAGGCGTGCGCCCACATCACATCGGCCTCGTTACAATTTTATTTTTCAATAATTCTGTCCGATAAAATTTCATTGTCCATTAAGTAATCCCCGAAATGAGAGCTCTTATGAGCCTATAATGAGCTCTAATTGCTACGACTGGGAGAGCCACGTGGAAGGATTTAGAAGGTATTAAGCAGTTGGGTACAGAGCACAGGCTGTTACCTAGCCATTACTTTCATAATTCAAGGAGAAAATTAGTCCTTTTAAGGGAAAATCCTTTGATTCCCTTCATTCTGCTCGGGGTGACAGAGTATAGCTTTGTCTGCCTTTAGTTCAAGACAGTGTAACAAATGAGAATGTAACGAAATTGCCCCCTTTTGAAAGTGGAGCAGTTCAAAAAGAACATCAGAGCCGCTCCCCTGGTCCGCCGAGCGCAGGACTGGGTGCTGGTCCCTCTTTTCTTCCAGACGTCTCTAACACCTTTATGTAGAAGAGATTCACGGCTTAAATGACAAAAGCAAATCTTTCCCTTCCCTCCCCCCACCCCGCAGCTCCTGGCAGAAGAAAAAGCCGTGCCCGCCCGCAGGAAGCGCTGGCTTTCAGCCGCGCATCTCCGCCGGCCTCACGGGAGAGCTGCCGCCGTGGGAAGCGCCGCGGCTCGGCGACGCGTTTCGGCCAGCAAAAACAAACAAACAAACAAAAAAAGCTCCCAAAACAACCTCTGTGGAGCGGCCGTGGTCGCAAACATCACGCCGGGGTGACATGCGGTGGCGCTGGGCAGGACGCGCCCCTGGCTGGGTCAGTCCCCAGGCGGGAAAGCCCTGCTCAAAATCAAACCCTGCGTGGGTAAGCGAGGGGCCGCGGGCTCCTGTGCTGTCATCGCATTTATTCTCTCATCTAACATTGATTTCCTATTAGCTTCCAAAGTGATCGGCAATCTCGAAGCAGGGTTTTGTGAAGTGAAGGCAAGCAAAAGACAGGACTTGTCCCCAGCTCCCATTAAGGAGGTCAATATAAAAGCGTGAACAAGTCTATTAATGTTTTATTGAAAGCGCATCGTTAACTTGTATCCATCCTTTTCTGAAAGTGGCATTGTGATATTGCTGTCTGTGGCACATCTTACCCAATATAGCCCGAGATTTCTCCATTATCTGTAACCAAGCAACACTTTCTGAATACCAAAAATTGAAAAGAACCGCTTAGTCTTCAAGAAAGTCCTCAATAATAGTGGAAAAGAACAAAGATCCAGGAGACAACAAAATGCCACAGGGGTGACTTTTCATGAGCAATTATCTCTCATTAATCAGAAGAACAGCTGCAATATTAATTTTCTCTCTTTCTTCCTCTCTTTTCACAGTCCCCAACATTTGAATAATCATAAATTTTGATTTCATGGAGCAGTAACATTGCCAGCAACTTCGAGACACAAGCTACCTACTCAGGGCGCACGCTTTGCACATAGCTCTTATTTTAAGGCTGCCAAAGAATAAAGTAAATAAAAGAAAAAAGAGAGGAAAAGTTTGGGCTGGGTCGCTTTCCCCCCGCCTCCCTTTGCCTCGGAGCATGGATTAAACCAGGGAACCGCCGCCCGGCAGCCCCTTCCCTCCACCCCTGCCTCCTCTTTCACTCATGGAAAGTAACGGGCGGACGTACCGAGTGTCTGCGCTAGCTTAAAGCGTGGGAGTTTCAACAACCTCGCTGTCCATTTAACTTCCAAACATGAAGCCAAGCGTTGTAGATCTGTCCAAAGAGACAATCTTTGGGCGTAACGCGCATTGTGAGACATCAAAAGGCCCTGGCGTTCTCCGCGCTGAGCAGCGTATTCAGCAGGGAGGGTGCAGTGCCTCGCTTTGCAGG
>NW_010298297.1:0-668 GCF_000700745.2 Antrostomus carolinensis
GGGTTTGTTTGGCTTTAAACACACAGACACACACACACACACGCAGGGTCGACATGCATTGAAAAGCCCTACAGAAAGATATTTTCACAGGTTATATTTCATATGCCTGGGAAAGGAAAGGAAAGGAAAGGAAAGGAAAGGAAAGGAAAGGAAAGGAAAGGAAAGGAAAGGAAAGGAAAGGAAAGGAAAGGAAAGGAAAGGAAAGGAAGAAAGAAAAATAGAAAGGAAAAGGAAAAAAAAGAAAAAGAAAAAGAAAAAGAAAAAGAAGAAAAAGAAAAAGAAAAAGAAAAAGAAAAAGAAAAAGAAAAAGAAAAAGAAAAAAATTTAATGTTTTGAAAAAAAAAAAAAAAAAAAAAAAAAAAAAAAAAAAAAAAAAAAGGCCGGTTTGGATTTTATTCTGGAAATATATTTTAAGGTAGTTTAATTTGCAGCTTGAAGAAAAATAGAATAAAATATTAAGAAACTCCCGCAGGAATTCCCCGCACCCTCCCCTCTGTAATCCTTTACATAAAAGGAAAGGATTACAAAGAAAAAGATTTTGTGTGTGTGTGTGTATTAAAATCTTTGGCTAAACATATTGTTGTCCAATTAATACCTTCAAGTCGATTTGTAGAGGGGCTGAGAAGTCTCTTTCCTTGCTTAGCTGTACGACTGGAAATATGAGCCAG
>NW_010298298.1:0-1753 GCF_000700745.2 Antrostomus carolinensis
TGTGAGCACGAGGCCACGGGGTGAGCACCCGGGGAGGGGAGCACCCACCACCCACACCAGGACCCTCATCCCAGCCAGAGACAGAGGGGACACCCACGAGCAGGGACGTGCTGCATTTGGGGACCCCCCACACCCTCACCCCAGCCCCAGGACCCTTCAGTGTAACGGTGGAGAGCGGGGAAAAGCATCACGGCCCCAACTTCATGGGGAACCTCCCGGGAAAAGCTCCTCCAGCACCTCCAGGGTCCGGACGGGTGGGCCATGGTGGGGGGTCCCCTCTGATGGACACGGATTGGGGTGTCCCCGGTCTCCAGGCAGCGAGGACAGTGGGACAAGAAGGGTTAATAGGCTGAGCGGGCGTCACGGGAGCCTGAGCAGCCATTTTGCTCCAGGATGCCACCGCTCCAGCCGTGTCCCCTCCAACACTGTGTCCCCCAGCTGGGACACCTCAACCCCCTCAAACCCCGGTGAGCACCTCGGGTGGTCCCACAGCCACCACACTCCCGGTGCCTGGGGCTGAGCCAGGGCAGCTGGCACCCACCAGTGATGGTGTCCCGGGGGTTTTGGGTACAGATGTGAGCTCTCAGGCAGCTGGCACCCACTGGTGACAGTGTCCTGGGGGTTTTGGGTACAGACATGAGCTCTCAGGCAGCTGGCACCCACTGGTGACAGTGTCCCAGGGGTTTTGGGGTACAGATGTGAGCCCTCAGGCAGCTGGCACCCACTGGTGACAGTGTCCCGGGGGTTTTGGGTACAGACATGAGCTCTCAGGCAGCTGGCACCCACTGGTGACAGTGTCCCGGGGGTTTTGGGTACAGACATGAGCTCTCAGGCAGCTGGCACCCACTGGTGACAGTGTCCCGGGGGTTTTGGGTACAGACATGAGCTCTCAGGCAGCTGGCACCCACTGGTGACAGTGTCCCGGGGGTTTTGGGTACAGACATGAGCTCTCAGGCAGCTGGCACCCACTGGTGACAGTGTCCCGGGGGTTTTGGGTACAGACATGAGCTCTCAGGCAGCTGGCACCCACTGGTGACAGTGTCCCGGGGGTTTTGGGTACAGACATGAGCTCTCAGGCGAGGCAGCTGGTACCCACCAGTGACAGTGTCCTGTGGGTTTTTGGGTGCAGACGTGAGCTCTTGGGCACCTGGCACACACCAGTGATGGTGTCTTGTGGGATTTTGGCTGCTCTCCCACCTTCTCACCAGCTCTGGGTGGCAGGTCCTTGCTCATGGGGAGTGGGGACACGCCGGGGCTGGGGATGAGCAAATCCAAAAGTGACACCTCGATACAGAGGAGACAACAGGGACTGATGTGGTCACCGTGGCCAGCAGTGGCTTTGGTGATTAAAAAAAGTGTCTCCATAAAAAACGTTCAGCACTGGTGACCTTCAGAGACCAGGGTATGAAACCAAGCCCTGTGGTGACAGGAAGGACCTTCTGTGTCACTGCTGCTGGTCCCTGGGGGCTGTGGAAACCCCTCTCTGCTCGCAGTGGGTGTGTGTCTCTTGCATCTCCTCCGAGTTTCCCCTCCCATGTTTAAGGACACCCACCAGGCAAGGCCACCACTGCCACCGCTGCTGTGAGGGCACGAGACCAAAAAAGTCTCCCTGGACCCCACAGCAGGATGACACAGGGGGGCTGGGGCACCAGCATCCCATGCCCAGGGCAGCAAGGTTCTCATTTTATCCTCTCATCTCATGGGACAAAATCACACAGAATTACCCCAGAGTGGCCTGGATTGGAAAAGCCCT
>NW_010298299.1:0-265 GCF_000700745.2 Antrostomus carolinensis
CCAAGGGGACAATCCAGGTGGCCACCAAGGGCATGACCCAGTTGACCACCAAGGGGTGACCCAGGTGGCCACCAAGGGGATGATCCAGGTGGTCACCAAGGGGTGATCCAAGTGGCCACCAATGGGATCCAGGTGACCACCAAAGGGATGACCCAGGTGACCACCAAAGGGATGACCCAGGTGGCCACCAAGATGATCCAGGTGGCCACCAAGGGGGGATCCAAGTGGTCACCAAAGGGTGATCCTGGGGGCCCCCAAGGGGACC
>NW_010298300.1:0-1026 GCF_000700745.2 Antrostomus carolinensis
GGTGTCCCTGGGAGGGTGACACCGGGGTGTCACCATGAGTGTGATGCTAGGCTGTCCCTACACTGGGTGACACCATGGTGTCCCTGTGACAGTGACACCAGAGTGTCACCATGCTGGGTGACATTGGAGTGTCCCTGCACTGGGTGACACTAGGGTATCACCATGAGGAAAGACTTTGGGCGTTTGTCCACCTGTTGGGGACAGCGGCCGAGCTGGGGACAGGTCTGTGCCCAGGTGTGACGACTCCTCCTGTCTCAGTCACCTGGGTGGGATGTCACACGGGATGGCTCAGCACACCGACATGGTGACAGTCCAGCCTGGGGGTGACCCGACAGCTTGACAGGTGACAGCCGAGTTCAAGGGGTGACCCAGCACCCCGATATGGTGACAGCTGAGCTTGGGTGTGACACAACACCCTGAAAGTGTGACAACCCAGCCTGAGGGTGACCCAACTGCCTGATGGGTGACAGTTCAGACACACCAAGGTGTGAGGGGGGACACCCCAAAATCCCCTAACATACTGGGAGGGGGGACACCCAAAACCCCACAGACACATCAGGGTGGGGTGGGGAACCCCAAAACCCTCTGACGCACCAAGAGAAGGGGGGGACACCCCAAAAACCACCACACACACTGGGGACACCCCAAATCCCCCAGGCACACCAGGAAGGGGGGACGACACCCCAAAATGCCTTGACACAAC
Organism: Antrostomus carolinensis; assembly: GCF_000700745.2. Classification (NCBI taxonomy): domain Eukaryota; kingdom Metazoa; phylum Chordata; class Aves; order Caprimulgiformes; family Caprimulgidae; genus Antrostomus; species Antrostomus carolinensis. The sequence continues at coordinate 704 of NW_010298300.1, forward strand.
AAGAGAAGGGGGGGACACCCCAAAAACCACCACACACACTGGGGACACCCCAAATCCCCCAGGCACACCAGGAAGGGGGGACGACACCCCAAAATGCCTTGACACAACAAGAGAAGGGGGGGACACCCCAAAACCCCGACATGTCAGGGCAGGGGAGGGGACAATGACGACATGACACCCCAAAATTCCCCACACGCACTGGGGGGGGAACACCCCAAAAACCTCTTGACACACTGGTGCGGGGGGGAACACACACCCCAAAAACCACCTAGATATAGTGGGGGGGACACGACACCTCGAATCCCCCCAGACACATCGGGGTG
>NW_010298301.1:0-730 GCF_000700745.2 Antrostomus carolinensis
CAGCCCCTTCCCTGGGGGAGGGTCCCCAGACTTTCACCTGGGGCATTCCCCTTCTGTTTCCACCCTCTCTGAGGACTCCACGTGGGAATTTGGAGCCCGTTTCTGGCTCAGAGAGGGGCACGGGACCCCGTGGGGGGCGAAGACTTGGGGAGCCCCTTGGTGGGATTGGCTTCTGCAGATGGTGTCCCTGAGCAGCTCCCGACCCTGATGGGCTCTGTCCCCCAGGTGCCCCCGCGCTCACCTCCCGCCACTTCCGCGAGGAGGATTTCCAGAAGGTCGTGGCTTTCATTGACGAGGGCATCGCGCTGGCCCTGGACGTCAAGAGCAAAACCAGTGAGTGAGAGGGGCTCCTGTATCCCCCCTTCTTGAGAGTTTGGGGTGCAAGGACTGTGCCCTGAGCTGCTGCTAGCCTCCCCCCTTTCCCTGGGCAGGGGGGCTGATATAATGACCCCCCACCCTTCACCCCCCTTTGCCCCCAGGCAAGCTCCAGGAGTTCAAGACCTTCTTGCTGCAGGATGCGGAGACGCAGCGGCGCTTGGCTGACCTGCGCCAGCGCGTCGAGACCTTTGCTCGTGCCTTCCCCATGCCTGGCTTCGCTTCAGTGACCACTGAGCGGGGGGCTCTTGCCCCTCCTGCCAGGCTGGGACTACCTGGGGGGCAAAGGGAGGCTTAAAACCACCCTCTGAATTCCCTGCTCCCCTTCGTCCCCCCCCAGCACCTTTGGGATCAG
>NW_010298301.1:844-1167 GCF_000700745.2 Antrostomus carolinensis
CCCAAGGGGAAGAGGGACCAGTCCCTGCTCCAACCTCATCCCCTCTGTCTAAGCAAGTCTTGCACTTTTCTACAGGAGGGGGTTGCTAATAAAAGTGGGGGCAGAGCCTGGCTGTGTGGAGGTGTGTGGGTGCTGAGCTGGGAAGGGAGCAGTCGGTGACAAGGATGTGGGGCTCAATATTCCCAGGGCTACTCAGCATCGTGCCAAGGTGCTGTGGGGGGATGTGGGGCCCAGACCCCCAGCTCCCACTGCCCATGGTAGTAGTGCCTCAGTGTCCCCACCCTTTCCCCTCCACCCGAGTGCTTCACCCCGTGGACTCTGAG
>NW_010298302.1:0-14210 GCF_000700745.2 Antrostomus carolinensis
TCCACAGGCTACAGGTGGTCATCTGCTCCCCATGGAGCTGCTGGCATTGTCTGTGTCTGACATGGGGGAAGCTTCTGGCAGCTTCTCACAGAAGCCCCCTTCCCCCGCCCAGTCCAGCTACCAGAACCTTGCCATGCAAACCCCGTATGAGAGAGAAGGGGAGGGAGAAGTAGGGAGCTCTTCTCCCATGGGCTCCGGGAACCAAAGGGAATGGCTCACCCTGAGGATGCTGGCATGGGCAGTCCCCTAGGCATGGGCTGCACCAGGCAAAAGGTCTGAACTCCTTTTAGATGCTGAAATTAAGAAAGAACCCCCTCAAAATAACAAAAGGTCTTTTTTATATAGGAACTTTAAAGTAAGGAAAAAACCCTCCATTCCAAAAAGAAACCCCGACACAAGTCCCCGGATGGGAATTTTACAACAGAAACTATTTTCCTTTCACAACATCCATGGCAGAATTCACTTTACTGCAGTGTAATGTCACAGCACACAGTACATTGGCACAAAGGACATATTTTAGGTAGAAATAAAACTTGTAGTTTGAATGTATTTTAAATTCATCCTTTGTTTTCATGCCAGGGGTTTTCTAATATTTTATGTCATCTCCTGCTTTCCTTAACAGAAGTAGAAAAAAACCCAGCTTGATGACCTTCATTAAATGAGAAAACCCCATTACGTACAGATAAAGAACATTCCGACCCCCAGCGCAAACTGTCAGCCTTTGCTAAGGCTGAAAGGATGCTACCAACTTCAGCACCACACTACTTTTACCCCAAATAAATAAAATATCTCTATTTTTCTAGTGTGTTCCCTGGGTAAATTTGAGGATGCACTCTGTATAATCAGTTTTGCTGCTACTTTCATGTAAAACCAGCTATTTTGTTTCCCTTGTAGTTCTGGGTGGCTCTTTTCCAGAGTAAGAAGGAAGCTGAAAAGGAAACTGCAGTTACATGTCCAGAGAAGCATTCAGTGGAGAGAAAAGGGTCAGGTGTAGCATGTGAAATTGTTTGTGTTTTCTAACACTTTCCCAACATCAGGCTGAAAATGTCCCATGGAATTCACAAGCATCTTAAAATAAAAGGAAAAAAACTCACAACCCGAAGATTTTCTTGCCTTTGTTCAGACTCTGGTCAAGTCACGGAACTGTCTATTTCCACTATTCATACTAATTATTTTCACTGAAACAAAACCCGCACAAAACAATGTTTGGAATATTTTTTGCTTTGGGCTGGCTTTTGTGGTGAGCATTGTGTTTGCCTCTACAGCACATTTTGCACATTTTTCCATTTGTTTTCATGTACTTTCATAACTCCTACAAAAAAAAAAAAAAGAAAAAAGCAAAAAGCAACAACTTTTGAAGGATAACAGAACAAAGCCCTAGTTAATTTAACAGTATTTTCCACGTTCCAAGTAATATGCACAGCTCATCCACTGATGCAGTCCTCTGGACTGAAAGGTGTTTGTTGTATTATCTCACTTAGATAATTATGTAGGCACTGGTGAACATCACTTTGAAACAGTCAATAAAGTAAGGTGAAAACCTGAATTATCTTTGTTTTCACACATTTTGGAATGCTGATAGAAAATTCAAGTAGTAACACCAAGAGAAGTATGGTACGTGTGCATTTAGCCCTAAAGAATCATCTCGGTTCAGCTCCAGGGAGCCCATAGAAGTGGTTATGAGACCAGATGTTTTTCTTATTCATTAGATGGCACTTGGCCGGCATAAATTTCTGTGCAGGAAAAATGTTGGGATTGATGTAGATACGAGACCACTTTGTGATCTGATCTCTGATCTTACACCTGATGTGGCCGTGTGTGTGCTGCCCAGCTGCAGAGCAGACCCTCAGGGCGCCAGCTGCAAAGGAGCCACAAAGCCAACAGGCACAAGGGCACGGACCCATTAGCCACCAGGAGAAGGGTGAATTCCTGGTCCCACTGAAGCTGGTAGGAGTTTTTTCATCAACTTCAGTGTATTTTACTGTGACTGTCTGGTTCTTTGGCTCCAAAACACACATTTTTATCTCTTGAGCAAAAAGAGAGCTCCTGCAGCTGTCGGTAGTAATAAGTCTCTTCAAGTCAGTCACCGGGGAGCAACTTCACTCGTTTGTACACACAAAGCCAGTGTAATGCAGGGATGGCAAAAAGCGACCGTGGCCGGCACCTACAGTCAGGCTGAGAGAGTCAATTCTCATTGACTTCGGAGCAGCAGTTCTCTATTGACTTCCAAAGAGTTTTCCCTGCATGAGAACGGTGGGGTTTAGCCTGGAAAATGCTAGAGCCAGCTAAAAGAAAGTGCAATTATAGCTGCTGATTATAGATGAGAAGTGTCTGTTGGGATCCCCCTTCCTTCCCTCTCCAGCCCAGAGGAGTTGCTGGGACTGGAACACAACCAGCATGTGGAGTATGACGTGGCTTTCCACTTCAAATGCCTTTTCAAAGTGGCCATTTGTAACACTTCATAGAGAGATGGCACAAGTTCTGTCTGTTTGTTTGTTTATTTGTTTGTTTTTAAAGGCAAACTTTATTTTTCTTTGAATAATTGAGTGTGGTGGCTTTTTTAGGAAATTAAGCCCAGATTTTTTTTTCTGCATTTTTGAATGATAACTAAACTAGTGTTGCTGGCAGTGAGAGGACTGCTACTGAGTCAAAGGACGGCAAAGGTTCCTGTGCTTGCCAGCAAAGCTCCCCTGGGCTGGAGTCTGGCTTGGCAAAAAGAGCTCCATATGGTCCCATATATCTGTATGTGTGTGTGTATGTATATATATTTTTTTTTCTCATATGTGTGTATATACATATATGTAGACAGGAGTTTTAAAAAATAACCACTAAAGTCAAGGAAATAAATCACCTATCAGATCCCAAAGGGCTCTGCTAATTTAAAAATACTTTTATTTTAAAATATCTATATTATTTTAAAAATATTTTCCATGAGATCAAGATTCAGAAGTATCATCCCAATACACTGACTATTTGTTAGGAGCATAGAGGGGATGGAGAGCGAGATTAAGTTATCAGAAACATCAACAGCAGGCTACATGAGCATCATGGTAAGTGTCTGAAGAGTGAATTGAATTTTATGCTGGGTTCATGATTTGGTGAAGGGTTTTCACTGGTGCTGTGATGGAAACCTGTGTCTCTGCCCATATTTCGAATGTGGGCTAGAAACTGCTCTATGAGCGTTTCTTGTCAATAGGGATGAATTGTGGTCTGAGAACAGGGAATTTTTTCTAGCACATGATGTAGGAGGGACAGGGAGATTAGTTTACTAGCTTTGTGCACTTTGGCCCTTTTACACACACTAATTAAAGGGGTTTGATGGTAGTTTAAGGATAGTATTAGCATCATCTGTTAGTCAGACTTCAAGTCAATTAACCAGCCAACCCGCTCACACTGGAAGGGGCTTGTGTATGATTATGAGTCACCCACTTGGGTAACTGATATTTGTTTATTTTTAGGCAGACTACGAGGCACCCAGACACTATGGCAATGGGTTCCAGATCAGTACTTTAAATATATGAAATATACTGGTGATTTGGACCTTGCAGATGAGAGGAGTGCCTGCTTGCTCACAACCTCTCCCTTTGTAGATGATGAGGTCAGGCGCATCACATGAAGACAAATTCCTTATCCTAAGTATAGTTAAGGCTCATTCCTGAAATATACAGAAAGCATTATTTTGGGATGGATCTGTATGTGCTCCTGCAGCCCTTGATTGGCCCCGTATTCCCAAGTGAAAAAGTTGGTCTTATCCGTGCAAGATAAATATGTATAGCGCTACATTAATAACATCTAAATTTGTTTGGGGCCTTCGTCCTTTGTTTGTGAAGCGTGGTGCTGCTGAGTCCATGAAAGCACGAGAGGCTGGCAAGTCAAGGTGCAGAAAGCACAGCAGGCTTTGGGAATAGAGGTGGGGGTCTTTGGGAATAGAGGTGGGGGTCTTTGGGACTGTTGAAACAAGTTGCCTATCTTTGCAGGTGATTGCGCTATATAATCCCTTTAGTGAATGTGTCAAGCTCCGTTTCATACTGAATTAAGCTCCTGCCCTTTGCCACCCCAGAGCCACAATTCTTGCTGCCACCTGAAACGCATTGGTGGCCAGCTCAGACCCATTTGTTCTTGTGCCAATGCTGACTTTGCTTCAGTAGCTTTTGTTATAGGGCATGTCCCAATTTGTTTCGTCAGGAGCAGGAGGAAAATTTTTCTTGTCCACATTTCTGTATGGGGACTTTGGAAACAAAGGGCCAATGCCTCCTCCTCAAATGAAGTAAGTACTTTTCTTCATTTCACCTTCCTTTCTTCAATTTTTGCCTCCTCCACCCTTTCTTCTTTCACACGTTTCTCCCAGTGTCCTCCTGTTTTGTTTCCTTTGGCACCTGGTGTGTGCATCCCCTAGCACTTCTGTCCCCATTTTGCTCCCTTTCCTCTCTGCCATCACTTTGATGCCCAGGCCTTCTAGAGACCAGCTCCTTCGCCTACAGTGGTTTGGATTCCACTTCGAGCTCAGGTTGGTCTCCCTTGCTTCCCAGCTGGGCACTGCTCCATCAAGAGCCAGGCACAGCTTTACAGCAGTGACTGAGGACTTCTAGTGCTTGTAGCTCAGGCCAGTGCTCAGCCATCAGCAGGGGCAAGATGTCACCCATCATGGCTCTTCTCCTCCATTTCAGTGAAACCATCATACCTGAGGTCCTTGGCTCACCGCTTCTTACTTATTTCTCCCTTCAGGGTCTCCCCTGGTGCTGTCATGGTGCATCTTCCAGAGGTGTCCTCAAGCCTCGCAGGGAAACCAGCATCCATGTGGCTCTCCAGCTCAGCTGTGAACCTTTGCTGCAGGTGGGCAATGAGAAGCACCTGGGAGAAGGGGCTGAGAGATGAACCCTGCTGCCCCTCTGGGTAAGATAGCACCTGTCTTCTCCATGGGGAAGGGCAGCAGCGGGGGGAAAGGTGACAGTTTCCATTGCTTGTTATTTGCTTTTGGGGAAAGCATGGAGTAGAGGGGGCATAAATGTCACTGGTTCCCCTCCAGAAGTGACTTTGGACCATGGAGGGTGATGGGAAGACAGACAGCCATAGTGAAATGCAGTCCTGGTAGCTTGTTTGTAGTGCTGGATGCCTTGAGAACCACACATTTATCTGTGAGTGCGAGATACAGAGCATTACTTAAACTGTGTAAATAATCATTTATTCATTCTTACTCCATGGCCTGATACACAGAAAAAATATGCTGGAAATAAGGTATCTTTCTGGAAAAGTGTCATTTTTATAAGGATTGCATTAAGCAAAGAGTTGACTTAATTTAGAATTCCCCTTTTGTGGATTTATGTCTTAATATTGTAATTTTAACATTGTTTTTGTTTAGTTCATTTTGTGTAAGCAGTCACTTAATTTGCAATGACATTATTTCATTATTACAAAGCTGATTTATCTAATTTCTGGTATTTGTTTTAGCATTGTTACTACATAAGTACAGCCTTCCCTTTGGTTTCCAGATGGAAACCCCAGCATTTTCATTTTCCTGAAATGGAAACTTTTAAGATTTTTCATTGGAATTGTTTTGCTGTATACATTTTATGTTTGGTCACTTCTGCAGTGAATTTAATGAGCTTTCCTTATAATAGTTTCCAGTGCAATAGCACTGCAGCATGGGTCCTATGATTGTGGTAAATGCAGCAAGGAGAAAAGATTTTTACATGGACTCTTTCTATATCGTGGTTACAATAGGATTTGGAAAACAATTTTTGGCAATTATAGTGAAATTAAAAAGGGCTATTTAGTGCATGAGTTCAGACTCTGAGACAACTTCTCACAGCAGTTTTATCCCAGTTGTTGTTGGTGGGGGAATGACATTAAGGAGGTTTAGTACTGGGTGATTGGAAAGGGATTTTCTGCAAGCCATGGAAGCCTGGCAGCAGCAGTGTGATGGGGGAAGTTCTTCTGCATGCCTTCTGGCTCTTGGCTCAAGCCAATGGCACACATCTCATGCTATTACAAACACTCAACTAAATCACCACTGTATTTAATAAACAATTTTAAAATATCAGATGTAGCAAAATAAGCATGGAGATGACAGAATCAGTTTTGTTTTTAGAGGTGGCACAGAACAGAACGTCCTTTTCTTGGAAATGCTACGTGTCCAGGAGCAAAGCTGCTCCTTTACAGCACGTGTCTCAGCTTTTCCAGACTTTGCAAAGTCTCAGGCAACACTGTCCCACAGAAATCTGTGTGCCAGTTTTTGTAGAGTGTCTGCTCCCCAGCTCTCCTGGGGATGTTTGTTCTACCTGTCACCTAAACACAAAACACTCTTGCAATTCTTGCGTATGAGGGATAAAAATTTTGGTTAGAACCTAGGAAATAAGTAATTTGGATAGGGGAAAAAAAAGTGCTTTTACTGACTTAGAAGCAGCTGCCTATTTTGAAAAGCAGTGGCAAAAATAATGTCTGGGCTTTGTCTTGAAATCTGTTATTTTTAAGCTGACCACCAAGAAGTTGGTAGCTGCCATGCTTTCCACCTAGACATCAGCAGCTAAGGGCTGGGTTTGGCTGGCTGATGGGTGGGAAAGGAAGAGCAGCTTCCCACTTTGGTTCTCAGGTTGCATTGATGTTTTGGTAGTTTGAAAACCTACTAATGACCTCTTAGAATCATAGAATGGTATGTGTTGGAAGGGACCTTAAAGATCATCTAGTTCCAACCCCCCTGCCATGGGCAAGGACACCTTCCACTAGACCAGGTTGCTCAAAGCCTTCTAATTTAATAAGGGAGTGGACTGAACCTCACTTCAGCATCCTGACCATCCTGAAATCAGCACAGTATTAAATCATTTCTCCAAAGTAGCCTTCCGAAGTTAAGCTGCAGATGAGTCCTCCTTTGTGTCAGTGTCCTAATACACCTGAAATTCTTAGAGATTTTTGTTCTCTCTGGGCTGATAGATGCATTTCAGAGCAGGCTCGAAGGCTTTCACACAGGTTGCACTACTGCCCACATTTCATGCTCATTTCTCAGGTACTGGGGAGCCACCGTGCTGCTGTCTGTCTCCATTTGTTGGTGCGCTGGCAGAAATGCTGGTGCAAGGTGAGAAGCTTACAACAGAGATCCTGAGGGTTCATTTAGCATGCAGCATGGATGCAGCAACCCTGGAAAGCTTCCCTAACTTGCAGAGGTGCTGTATCACCAACGGGTGTTGTAATGGCAAAGAAATTCCAGGAAGCCTCACCGTGTTTGGTTTTGCTCCTTATTCTTTCTACATCTGGTTCTAGCAGCTCTCTGGGGTACAGATTTTCCCTGCTGGAGTCATCCTCCAGGAAAGCTTTACAATCCTCTCACCCTGGCTTAGAAACTAAATGCCTTGCAGTCTGGGAGAGTCCTGAGGTTTATACATCTGTAAGGTAGAGTTGATCCTCCTGAAGAGACTAGATAACCAGATGGATTAGATGACCTCTCAAGGAACCTTCAATCATTTTCTTCTGTCATCACACTCCTCAAAGAGATCCTCCAAGTGCTGGTAATGGGACTAGGGGCTGCCTCAGGGGTCGGAAGCAAAGAGACTTAAAATGGGTATTTCCACCAAAGGGTAAGAAATGACCCCGAGGACGAAAATAGACTGGTGTCCTGTGAGTGTTTACAGTTAAACTTCCAGTATCAAATATGTCATCTCTGGGGGCTTGTGGAGAGTCTAGAGAGACCAGTACACTTTAGCCTCTAGAAAACAATTAATTTTCGGACTCTATACCTTAAAAAAATTGCATTAAAGAAATCTGTTAAGGTCAGGTTCTGTTTCAGTAATGATTTATTTTTGTCAAGGACTACTGGTTTCATTCTTGGGCCACTGTGCTCTTTGGCTACCTGTGTGCCTCAGCTTTAACAGTCCTTCAGAGGTTTTTCTTGAAGCAATGCCTGGATTATATATATTAAAAAAAAAGACAGTTCCAAAACAAAAGCAAAGACCAAACTGGTTCAGCTTATCAACGTTTACAGGGGTGAGGGTAAATATCTGTTTAGCTCTCTTTCAGTTTTGTTGGCATAAAGTTAAGATGTATAAAATGTCCTGGAGATGTCAGTCCTTCAGGTGACTTCACACAGGTGGGTCACTGTGTGTGACCTGTCCGGCTTTCTTTGCTTCTGTCCCTTCTCCCCCACCAGACCCAGCAGCACCCTCAGCTGTCAGCTCCCTGCCTGGACCCTGGGCTCAGATCTGAACAGGACCCTCCTGCCACCCCAGGGAGGGGTTTTTATCCTCCTTCTTTCATGGGGAAGTAAAGGGAGCAGCAGCAAGAGAAGAATAAAAATCAAATCTCTTCACTGGGGCCTGGGCAAATAGTTGACTTTCCAGTGTCTCCAAGTTATTTTTGTTTAATAAAACACAGTAGAGGAGGCTTTCTCAGGATACTCTTTTCACTTCATTCTGTAATTCAGGGTCAATATTTTAACAACTTATTTTTCCTCGCATCTGTACTTTTACAGTAAGTATATCTGCTGGCATACCTCAGATGAGAATGGCCCTATTCAAATGGAGGGAGAGAGGACTTAACAGCTGGGACCCTCAGCCTGTCACACTGCGACAGAATGAACAAAATGCCACAAACACACACACCAGGCATGGGCAGCCAGAACCTTCTCAGGTGCTGCTACACACATTGTGCAGAGAGAGCACACGAGCAGCAAGGGGCAGATTTGTAGAGGAGTAAGTGGAAAGCCACAGTCTTGAAAATCCCTCTGTAGCTAAAACCTAACCCAAAGAAGCACATTGGCTTTCAAAATGAAAATTAACTGGATACCTGATGTTTGTGTGCATGTGTGGAGGCACTCCAGCCTTAGAGCCAAAAGTGTGATGCTAAGACCATGCCCACACATCTCCTCACAGGGATGGCAGAAGACAGGATCCAACCCACCTCCAGTGTGCCAGTAGCTGTGCTCTCTTGCAAGTCATGGTGAGGGGACCCCCTCCCTCTGCAATGTCTCTCTGTCCCCTCTCGTGCTGGGCCAAGCCACTGCTTTGGCACAGCCACAACAGCCTTGTGAGCAGCCCCAAGGCTCAGACCCTCTCCAGGGGCTGGGAGAGATGAGGCTGGTTTCTCTCCTGCGTTAGTGCCTGCACCACTGTGCTACAGGACACAGAGGACAGCTGCACCCCAGAGGGGTGGCAGAGGGAGGGTCTGCCTGCCTGCTTTCTGTCCAGGGCAGTAGCAGTCTGCTTTTTTTCCTGGAACCCTGCAATACTTCCCAGTGTTCCAGGGGTAGATATTTGCTCACGCACCGAGCATGCTGCTCATCCCTCCAGTTATGGGGGAGAGTAGGGACTGGGGCTGGTGGTGGTGCCAGCCAGAGCAATAACTCTGCGGGCTCCCTGCCCAAGCCCCCGTGAAAGTGGAAGCAGGATACGTGTGGTGCTTGTTTCCCTCCCTGCACCGGCCGTGGGGGCTCTGCTGTCGCCCAGCCCGGCAGAAGGAGAGCTTGTCCTACAAGAGATGACCACTCTCTAGGAGCTTGCATGCTGCAGTGGATTAGAGTGTGACGGCTGAATCAGCTTCCCAGCAGTGCTGTGCCCACCCTCCCCAGCATCCCTACGGTGGGGATGGGAGCTGAGGATGTGCAGGAGCTCCTGAACTGCAGCAGTTTTGACAGTCTGCTACTCTAAATTAAAGCAGGACTTATTTTGGTTTAATAAAGCAGGGTGAAAACATGGAGATCAACACCTTTAAGGTAGCTGGGGTTGTACAGGGTTGAACTCAGTCACTCATACAAGACTTTTTTGAAAATAAAAGTAATGAAAATGTTAAAAATACATGGAATTGACTGGAGAAAAAGGCCTATTGTCACAGGCTCAGGGTTCTGTTAAATTCAGGTGGCAAACCAGAAGGTCATTAGTAGAGGATAAAATGATGAGTGAGTGGAGTTTCTGCCCATTTAGGGTCTGCAGTGAGCGCTAGGTGAGGAGGACAGATCTCTGGGAAAACTGTTACTGTCAGGGCTGCCCTGCCCAGGCTCTTCTCAAATCCCCAAAATCACTGAGTTTCTGGGTGTCTTCAACTTGATCTTGCAAAAATAACGTAGTCAGGGAAATTGAAGGAAAGGATCAGGGTGAAATCTTCATTTCCACCCCGTTGGGTTTTTACTTCTTATTTTCTTTCTTTCCTCTCCCCGTTTCCTCTTCTCTCCTCTGTCTGCTTGTGCCCCTATTTGAAAGCCTGGATTAGGAAGCCAAGATTGCATTTTTGTTAGAATACTGTGAGGGTGCTCAGAAAGGCTGAGCAGTGCCCTGAACAGCTGAATGCTGGTACAAATAATCTCAGAGGAAATGATAAGAGTGTGCGCTGTGCCCTTTCTTTCACAATGAGATGGAGAGGAAGAGTCAGCACCACAACAGCCGCTGTGTTTTCTGTCTCCACAGCTCTTCCCTCTCGCTCTCCATTTGTGTGCTCTTGTCTTTTTTTCCTCTGAAGGAACAAAAGAAAATAACATCTGCTCCAGCCCATTTAAAATAACCTTTTCCCTTTTTGCCAAAACGGACAGTTGTTGTCACCTCTAGTGCCTTTCAAGAGCCAACCAAAGAGTGGCTTTCCCTGATAGTAGGTCATTCTGTAAGTAGGAAAAATAATGAAGCCTGTTTCTCTGCAGATCTATGTTCCTATCACGTAAAGGGCAGTATTGACTTCTAAGTTAATTATACTCAGATCTGCTGTTATCTCTGCATAAAGCATAAATGATATCATGCTCTGTGACTTCCATGTTCTTCAGCTGCTCTGCCATCCTCACCTCCCCATGGCAGCTCTGCTGCCTTTAGCTGGCTGGCTTTCCTCCTCCTTCCCATCTTCCCTCCACACTTCCATGTTTTTCTGCTATTCAAGGTTTCTCTTGAGATCATCCTGTCATTTCCTCCTCCTTTTTAACCCATTCCTTCCCCTAACGTGACTGTTCTTCTCATTGCAGGTCTGTGCGAGCTGCAGTTGTAACCGTAAATAACAGGAGGGCTGTGGTCAAGCAATAACAAATCTTAGTATACAAGGAGCACCAGGAGATGCAGAGCAAAGCCTCAGCCCATTCCTCCACAGCTGGTGACCTCTCAAGGTCTCTCACATCCCCATTAACCACAACAGACCCTCCCGTTGTGGAACTAGCTGTGCTCCAGAGATGAAGCCCATCGATGGTCCTCCTCCACTATTGACCATTTATCTACTGGACATAATCCAGCTAGGGAATCTCTTTTCCTGCTGTCTGCCATTGCATTTCAGGGACTTTATAGGGTTCATCCCAGCTCTTGGTATGGGGGTGGGACAGTAGTTGTGATGGCAGTACCAGGGCCCATGTGGCACAGCAACTAAAGGTGGAAGAACTGAGCTACAGCTACTCTTCCCTGGTACGCAGTCAGCCCTTTGCTCTGTGCAGTGCACTTCCTCGGTGGCTGCTATCTCCTATTATACATTTTTAATTGATTAATTTTTCATCCTTATCCTAAGGTCGCACATTTGTGGCAGCCATTGTCAGCACCCCGTGTTCATTTCATGTAAAGCTATATTTAGACATTTCCCCGATGACATATCCCTAATGTCCAATATCCTTTTACAGCTTGTGTTAAGTCAGACTTCAGACCTTCAGACTAGGATTTGGTTAGTGCTTGTCTGGACCATAAGCCATGCTGCTCAGGAGAAGCTTGTTGGTCACACCGGTACAAGTGCAGTTACACAGCTACATGAGGTTTCATGTTTTCTTCACACTTCTTTGGCATTGCATTATCCCACCCCCTTCCCCTTAGTGCCTGCCCTCAGCCTGCTGTCCCAGTGCGGCCGGGAGGACTCCTGTGTGTGGCCTTTACCGCAGCGGCACCGCAGTGGCTGTTGCACACAGCGTGAGCTGAGGCACCACGTGTACTCACCATAGCACTGTGCTTCCCCTTTCTTTTCCCTTACAACATTGCCCCCTCAGAGTATTTTAAAGCCAAGTGATATTCTAGAAATTGGGTAACAGGAGCAAAATCATCTGAGGTCAACTTGGGAAGGTCCAAACCATGCTCTCTGCTTTCTGGCCACTGGTTTTTATAAATCCCATAAGAATTTAATTAACTCTGAAGAATAGAATCATAGAATTATTTAGGTTGGAAAAGACCTTTAAGATTGAGTCTAGCCATTAACCTGACACTGCCAAGCCCACCACTAAACCATGTTCCTGAGCAGCATGTCTACATGTCTTTTAAATACCTCCAACCACTTCCCTGGGCAGCCTGTTCCAATGCTTGACAACCCTTTTGGTGAAGAGATTTTTCCTAATATCCAATCTAAACCTCCCCTGGCACAACTTGAGGCTGTTTCCTCTTCTCCTATCACTTGTTACTTGGGAGAAGAGACCAACACCCACCTCAATACAGCCTCCTTTCAGGCAGTTGTAGAGGGTGATAAGGTATCCTCTCAGCCTCCTCTTCTCCAGACTAAACAACCCCAGTTCCCTCAGCTGCTCTTCATAAGTCCTGTGCTCCAGACCCTTCACCAGCTTCATTGCCCTTCTCTGGACACCTTCCAACACCTCAATCTCTTTCTTGTAGTGAGGGGCCCAAAACTGAACACAGTACTTGAGGTGCCAAGTACAGGGGGACGATCACTTCCCTAGTCCTGCTGGCCATGCTATTTCTGTATTACATTGAGGTTGGCTAATGGGCAAAAGAAGATGAGGGGGAGAGATGTTTGTTGCCCAGCTGACCTCGTAAGCCTTTTTTCTATAGAAAACTAGGATAAAAGCTAATGGGAAAGGGAAGAAGGAGTGTTAAAAATAACACCCTTAATTGATCCTTTGCATTTCTGATGCTTTTAATATTTTCCCTCTCTTTCAGTATGTTAAGGAGGATACGCAGGGCTGAGTTGCCTCTCTCTGAAGCCTCAGACTTCATTCACCAAGTTGCAGTTGAGTTAGCATCTCTGAGTCTCTGGGGCTGTGTCTTGCATCAGAAACAGCACAGCTTGTTACCATCCCTGAACTCTACTCCTGTCAGTTGCTGTGCTAGGTGATGCTAGGTGACACATGGAAGAAAGCAGGATCTCTTCCAGAATATGTGAAAAGGTAGGTTTGACATAAGATTAAATCAATAAGAGGAAGATGGATGAGCGTTCATTGCCTGTATTTATTGAGAAGACTGTTTTCAGAGAAGGGAAAGTTTACCTTAGGACATTTGTTTGCCTCCCTTTCGTCGTACAGCTGCTCGTCAGTCAGCTCTTTGGCTGCCACAGTTGGCAGCATGTGTTTCAAGGTGAACTGTTGCTTATTCCAGTTTGCCTTAAAATGTTGCTTGGCAAATGGAGGTAGTTCAGGAGATGATTGATGAGCAATGAGACAAGCACGCAGCAGGGACAGGCTGGACAGCTGGGATGACTTCAGCCAGAGTCCAGAGCTGATCCTATCATTTAAAGAGCAGGATTGGGTCGAAGGGAAAAGGGATGCTAAGGGATAAAGGATGAATAAGGGGGGGAGAGAGAGGCAGAGAGACAGTTTCAAAGGCTGGGAGACAGGCTGTGATACAGTAGTCACCATAGTGATGATGAGGGAGGGAGGCAAGAGACAGGGCAAAACCAAAGTCAGTCAATAGTAAAAATATCCAAGGTTCAAAAGGCAGTCTTCTGGATTTGTGCATGTCTGGGGATCCTGCAGACTGGGCAGGCAGCAGCTGCCTTCTCTATGCCTCTCTGCTGCTGTTGATTTATTTTGCTAAAGACATATTTAAAGTTATTCTTTGGACCACTATGTAACAGTGACAACAATGCTTTAGCTAAAGGATATTTTCTTCCTATACAAGTGACTCTTGGCTAAGCTTGGCTAAATTTGTGGTAAGACTGATATGAGGAAAAAATCCTATCAGTTATTGTAAAAGTGTTATTTTTACACTTTTTGTGGCTTTCTTCCTTTTACTAGTGCCTTTGAATTGTTAGTGCATTTACTCGCTGTGAAGGGAGGATTGCCCTACAGATACAGTAGTCAGAACACAGTCTGTGGTAGACCTCTTGGTCTCCCAGTGCATGGAGATGGTAAGGTAACCTCAGAAGAGGATCCACAAAAGCTGCTACGCTGAAATGCCATTTACCAAAAATAGTCCAAAGGAGGCACTGAAAAGAGCAGACATCCTTGGATATACACTACCACTTTAGAAGAGGCTGCAGCAATTTAAGAGATGATTGTCCTTTCAGATGCTTGAGTTCACCATATCTCTCCCCAAGGTTACCATTATCACAGCAGA
>NW_010298302.1:14236-27117 GCF_000700745.2 Antrostomus carolinensis
GACCAGTTAGTTCTTGCACTGAAGCAGATGAGTTATGCTATAAGCAATTCTGCCAACCCTGCAAAGGGAAAGCAACAGTTTTCATCCCAGGAGCTGTAGCTGAAGGACATGGAGCTAATTCCTTATGCTGCCATAGTTACATTTGCAAGAGGCTATCCGATCAAAACTTTAAATCCATCCCTTCCCACGGCATAGACATCTTACTGCACGCCACCAGGCAGTGCCTTTCTCCTTTCAAAATTCAAACTGGAGCTTGATGCCTGAAACTTTGCCTTATTGTGTTAGCCTGTTTGTTGTTTTTGTTGTTTCTGTGTCAGCTGCTGGAGATGACACAAGAGGCAGGGGTCAGAGCACTTGACAAAGATCCATTCACCTCCTGTCTATCAGCAGAGCACCCAGGCATAGCTGGAACTGTGCAGGAAGAGAAGATCCTGTAGACCTTTTGAAGCTTTTCTCTGCTGCATGAAATAATTAGAGATTCTTGAGGGAGGAGAAAGGGGGAGAACAACTCTGTTCCAGATATTACAGCACCTATCCCTAAGTCTCAGCATTCCAGGCCATCCCTAATAATTTAGCTAGTCATGCCTAGTCTTGTTCTGTCTTTGTCCCCTCAAAACTTTATTCCAGACAGCTGGGTTTCTCTGAACTGTGGGAAAAGACACATATAAGCTTAGAGACAAAAATCAGTCTTATTCCAGTTATTACTGGAATACATGAAGGACATAAAAATTTGACACTGGTATATTAAGTGTATTGTTGCTATCACTTTGAAGTCTTCAGGATATGCTGAATTTACTCTGACCCTTTTACTTGCAAGTGTGTCTCTTCTTAATGCTTCATGGTAAAATAATCTGTGTTATTTTTTCCTTCCTTCAGAAATTAGGCAAATTTTAGATTTCCAAAGCTATTTTCCTTGACCTTCTTCAATGATGAAAGGCCTTTAACTATGACATGAGAAGTTTAAGGATTTTGTGATTTTTGCCTAATTTTTTAAGGGTGTATGATGGACTGAATCTCTGGATTTACTTAATATTCAATAAATATCCTTACCAGACTACTCCTCTAATTCCATCTGGTTCACAGAACCAAGTCTAGCCTTGCAGGAAAGAGAGTAAAAATTAGCCCCCCCTTCCTTTGATCTCTTAAGCAGACTGGAGCACATGTTAAAGTTCTTGATTCTTGCACTCTGCAGTTCTAGACAGCTTTCAGGTTTCCTGGGCCCTCCTATAACTATTTAAAAACTTGCATGTTCTGTGAATTGTACCGTGTGATGGACTAGTGAAATTGTGAACCTGAATTGCAGACAAACGTACTGACCCTTACTTCTGCATGTGTTTTTATGGTATTTCAATACTTTGTGTTACATGGCCCTTGTAGGGTTGATGCACCAACAAGAGCTCAGATTGCAGCATGGCAGTGTTCAATAAGCTGCCTTTGGGGTTTGGGGGGGCTTTTTTGCAAAGGTTTTACAATGGTAACTTGGTGTGGGGCACAGGCCTAAAGGTGAGAGGGAGAGAAGGGGAAATTGTATAAGAAATAGGGAGGAGAAACAGGAATTAAGATGACTAAAAGATGGTGGGTCCTTGGTGCAAAGGCATTGACGGTGTAGAAAGGGAACAGCACTTGCATGGAAGATCTAGAGATGGAGTTATACTGAGGCCATCAGAGACTGGGATGAGCATGAGATCCCTGAGCTATGGAGAGCAAAGTGAAAACAATGGGAAAAGTGAACAGCATGAGAGGAAGCAGGGATGTGGAAAAGTCTGAGATACAGAAAGGTCCATTTTAGGGGAATGCCCATCAAGATGTGTGATACCCCCCCATCAGTGCATGGAAAGGCTTTCAGGCTGCTGAGCCTCCCTGTTCTGCCGTCAATAAATAGCAGTGAAGCTGTGATGGCAGGAGAAACAGAGCACATGGCATTGTAGCATCGTGAGCAGATACTCCATTAGACCAAGTGGTAGAAGTCTGTGGAGTGGATCTAAAGAGTCTCCTCTTTCTGGGCATGAGAATATGAATTATTCCAGATGATAGATTAAAAAAACCCAAAGTCTTCATTCTCCTTTCCCTCACCCCAAAATAGAAATCTACATGTACAAGTGACAATGAGGTTGGAGTTCAGGTGATTCAGAAATTCAGATGACTCAGGAAATTGACAGATGCAAGACTGCATTATGATGCAGTCCTTAGTGGGATACTATTCTTTCCAAAGGACTCGAATTTCTTTGGTACACAAGATGGACAGCAGATCCCTTAGTGATTTTGTTTTATCTGCAGTATTTATTGTGTGGTCCCCTACATATATTATTGTGTGTTATCCAGGCTTGTTTTAAAAGCCATGTTTATGTTTCCTCCTAA
Source organism: Antrostomus carolinensis (assembly GCF_000700745.2). Lineage (NCBI taxonomy): Eukaryota > Metazoa > Chordata > Aves > Caprimulgiformes > Caprimulgidae > Antrostomus > Antrostomus carolinensis. Next base: position 16,595 of record NW_010298302.1, read on the forward strand.
ATAAGGATGCCATATATTTGTTTTTCTCTGGTACATACTTCTTTTCTGCCCTTCTGCCCTGTTAGTCAGTAAGCAGGATTTTAAAAGAGAGTTTGAGGGATAGGTGCTCTTGGCTTTGGAGGATCTGATAGTTACCATGTAAGACCCCTACTCCTCTTACTTTTTCTCAGTGATGTGGTAGCTCAAGTCCTAAAATTTTCTCTAGTGCTCATCACTGCTGTTCTTGAGAGCTTCACAAACACTCAATTCATCTTCATATCAGCCTGGCAAGGGTTTCATTTTGCTCTGTTATTTTGGGGAAAAGTTAGGTGGGGTTTTAGAAATAAATTTCATTATCTGCCTTTCAACTTTGATTATAGGGTGCATCTGTCCAAGCAAAGACCTTGCCAACAGCATGCTCCTAGCACAACCGATAACACCCTCTGATTATAGATCAGAATACTGCAAGCATGAATCCTGGATCATTTTTTATTGCAGGCCACATGCTTTTCCCTTCTCATTCAAGGTGTTTGAAGCACAGCATGGTAAACTGGCTTTGTAATGTTGGATTCCTGACCAGCTGAGTGCACAAATACCCCATTTTCACCTACTTTCTATAGGACTTGCTTTGTGTAGCTCCAAGTACCTCTTTAAGGTTAAAGTGAAATAGAGATCTGGAAGGCAGGAGTCTCTTTTGCTGCATGCTTCACATCTAAACCCCAATATAGTGATCTGTTACTCTAAAAGGTGGCAGATCCTGTGGAAAAAATGTGATTGCATCATTAAAGGCTTCCAAATTAATATTCAGAAGCAAGGGCAGAAGGGATATCAGTCAAACTGAAGTTGCATACACAGGCTTAATTTTAGTACTTCTTCAATTCCCCTGACACATTGTTCTTACTAGATTTTGATATAAATGTTGGAACTAGAAACAGAATGAAAAATATGCTTAGCAGAACTGATATCAATTCACTGCAAAATATATTAGTTGTGACCAATAAAGTCAGATTATTTCACTGGATTTACTCTGGGTTTACCCTAGAGTAACCTAGATCAGCCTGTGGTCCAGTGGGTATGGGACAAGTTACACTTTAAAGAAATAAATCTCAAGTATTTCAAGTTTTATTAACTTCTGTTTCTGTTGTGCCTTTCAGTTTTTATATCTGTCATATACTGGACCTTGGCTGGATGACAGCTTTATTCTTCAATGTGTGATAGAGTTTTTGTAAAGAGTAGGTGATGTTTTTAAAAAGCCAAGAATAGACAATACGTGTAATTGTTTATAGTGAAGTTACTCTTGGCTCAATTTAGCCTTTAGTGTGACAAAGAATTTTATCCAAGAGCATAGTGAATCTATATAGTATTGCCAAACTGAATAATTTAAACATCATGAGTCAGATCTTTAAAAAAAAATATTATGACATGGGCTTCTAATTATAATGTTTAGGAGCGAATATATGTTCAACTCATTTTGCTTTGCCTTCTGATTCCTGAGCCTCTGCAGTGTGCTCAGATTGCATTTCTAAGCTTTCTATCTACAACCAGGAGAGCAAGAAAATTGCTGCCTTTTTGTTTAAATGAAAGAAAAATGAAAGTTTCTCACATAATCACATCACTCCAAGAGCTGGTAGTTTGAGGAAAAGCCTCAAATATCACAAAATGTATGATAAAAATTTTGAGAATTGGCAATTTGTAGCTCCTCAAAGGCATGTGAGTTTTAGATATGCCCTTCTTACAAATAAAGAACTTCCTGAAGTATATAAAAGATGCAAAGCTATACTTTAGCAGCAATACCATTAGAAATAACTTCTCCTTCTCCAGGGAAGTACGCAGATTGCCACCTTCTCTCCACAACCACTGGAATGGGAGGCCTAGCTCAAGAAAAAAAAGTTCTGATCCCAGCTGAGTCGACAATCTGCTACCACAGTATGGATTGGGAGTAATTCCTGGAAAGTTAGTGCAAATACCACAGCTTTCCACTTTGGATCTAAGATCAGAATGTTTCCTGATACCTCAGGGAAACTGGAGGAGGGAAGGATACCAATTTTTGGTTTATGACTGTGTATTATCTCTAACAACCAAGGAGAGGTTTGGGGCTTCCTTCTGCTCTGGATTATGTTGGTTTAATTCTGCAGCAATTGCACAAAGACAAATTAGCGTACCTCGGATAAGACTGAAGTCAAAGAAGAATTTAGTTTTTTGCAATTTTGGTTCAGTACAAAGATGACATTAGATTTTGCACATTTTAACTCACATCTGTCTCCAACTGGGGAGCATTTAATTCAGGATGTGGAAGCACTTGTCTCAATGTCTAGGGCAGATACTGGAGACTGACCTCAGGAAAGTGGTACAGGCTCAGATACGGGCTCTTATCTCTCTGCGATATAATCTAGGAAGAATGAAAAAGTGAAGAACCTTGGAACTGTTGTGGTGCGACCTAGTGAATGGTGAAGTCCCATTGTCCCATCTCCCCAGGGATCCTGAGAATTCAGCTATTCCATTTGAGAATGGATCTGGCAGCCCCTTGTCCTCAACTCCAGTGATTACATTTGTCTGCTGTTATTAAAGTGAGAGGCTTGTACTCAATATTCTGGGGTTTCTTTGGCTACATCTACTAAAATTACAAGAGTGCCTGGGCCTGTCTGCAGTTTGCCAACAGGTTATGTTCTATTATTTTCTGGTTTTATGAACAAATACATGCTTGCCTCTTTTTGCTTTGCAAGGAGTCCTTGTTTTCCATGCTGGCAGCATATTACTAGGTGTGTCCTGTAAGCTGACCAGATGACTTCTCTGTACATCTTCTGCTGCTCCAAGGGTTCTTTATGGAGTTGCAGCCTGAACGTCTCTCCTGAGTTGCAAAGGAGCTCTTTTTTGTCACGAGGGCAGCTACAGCAAAGTGTTACCATGCTCTGTCCACTTTTCTGCAGGAGTATGCCTGGACTGATATACCATTCCATGGCTACCAGAGATGACCACTGCTGACAGCAGTAGCTCACTCATTTCTTGTGGAAAATCTTCAAGCCATTTTTGTCAGACATACTCCTTTACAGTCATCTGAAGGCTCCAAAGTAATTTTTCTAATACTTCTAGCTCAGACCTTTGCAGGGTTTGAGCTAATATTTCACTGTTTCCACAACAGGTATTTCAGCATCTGGAAGAGCAGTGGGGGCTTCTTCTCCAGTGGACATAGCTTTTGTGTAGGTTGGTGACAACAGAAGTTGTCTGTTATTCCCCCAGTATCAAAATTTACAGTGGAATAGTTGAAGACCCAATGTCCAACAGGTCTGTTTTGCTTCCTCTTGCTGCTCAGGCCTTGGTGTGGGTCTGCACCAGAAGTACCACATGATTAAGCAACTCAAGATAGAGGAAGGGTTACCAGGGTAGCTCTCTTCCAAATGGTATACATGAAAGATCCACAGCTCATTACGGCTATCTGACAGCTGACTGGCACTGGCCTTCCTCAGACCAGGTGGCCTCCTCCTTCCTTGTCCCTGCACTAGCAGTTCTGCCATCCTACAGCTCTCAAGTTCATTGGAAGTCTTATCTTGATAGCCAACTCACCTTTCTCCTTCTCAGCTTTTCTCCCCAGTCTATGTGATCATACTCCTATATGCTAATCATTGGAGCTGAGTTCTTTCTAGCTCTCTTTAATTACTGTCTAGCTTATATATAACCCCCTCATACTGTAATCATAGAGATAGTAAAGATTATGCAAATGCTGATTAGGATGTAATGTGGCTTGCAGAGCATTCATCATAACTGGTGAGAGGGGAGAAGGGAAGCTTGATTTTTACAGGCTAGACTGAAGTTGTCCTGAGAGATTTAGATTTTACTTTTCTTACTTGGAAACAGAACATATTTGATACAGACAATACTGAAACTCAGCAAGGAAAATATTTGAATAGAATCATGCTTCCCTGAAGATACATTTAAACTAGATATCTGTTCTTGGGTCTCACCTGTGCAATACACGGGGGTTGTGAAGACAGTTGTTTGCATCCCAAGACAGCCACTCTCAGCCTGACACCACTTGGAACACTTTTTGTCACTTTATTCTTATGCACAGGGCAGAAATGTCCTAAAACCCCCAAACAGGTGAAAGTGAAATTATCCTAAATATCAGCTAGTGAACATGATTGATTGATTTTCTTTCCTGTCCTAACTCTGAAGACTCAGGTGGATAAGTAGAATCCAGCTAAGAGAGATCTTCAGACAAACAGCTGAATAATTATTTTTTCTCTAGAGTTACCACATTTTATGTGTATTATCATGAGGAAAAATGGATGGTAACAGTAAATCTGAATTACCATTTACTACACGAGGTGGGAAAATTGCTACGAATAGTGGAAAAAAATGTTGTGTAGACCAACAAGGAATTACAAGCTTTACAGTAAAAGCCAGAGAGACAGAAGGATATTACACCTTCATATAGGCATATGTCTTGGATCCAACGCTTGTGGATCCACTAGAGAGCTGGATATATGTTAAGACACAGGCTGGCAGGGAATTGCTAATGCCATGAAGGAAGGCCCAAAACTGTATCTCTAAGAACTAGATCTGGAATGGAACATCCTTCAGTAGCACAACAGTCTCTCTGTCATATGTGTAGGGAATCAGGATTAGCTAGATCAGCTATAGCTCCCAAGGGAACAGTCTTGACAAGAGAAGTGGTGTTTTCCTCTACACTTTTAGAACAACTATTCTTTAGATGATGATGACTCCTGACTGGATTCTCTCCAGGAATCTGCTGGCATTACTGCGTAGCAAACATTGAGGTTCCATCTCATGGTAGCCTCTTCAGTACTGCAGCTTGGTAGGTCTGCCAGAGTCAGTGTGTGTGTAAAGTCAGGACAGATATTTCAGGGTTTGGAAACACATCTTTTGCAGACAGTTTACTTACAATGAAAAAACACTGTCATGGTTTAACCCCAGCCAGCAAGTAGGCACCACACAGCTGCTCGCTCACTCGCCTCATGGGGTGGGGGTGAGAATCAGAAGGGTAAAAGTGAGAAAACTTGTGGGTTGAGATAAAGACAGTTTAATAGGTAAAGCAAAAGCCATGCACACAAGCAAAGGAAAATAAGGAATTAATCCACTCCTTCCCATGGGCAGGCGGGTGTTCAGCCATCTCCGGGAAAGCAGGGCTCCATCACATGTAGCAATTACTCAGGAAGACAAATGCTACCACTTAGAACCCCCTTTCTTCTTCTTCCCCCAGCTTTATGTGCTCAGCATGACTTCCTATGGTATGGAATGTCCCTTTGGTCAGTTGGGGTCAGCTGTCCCAGCTGTGTCCCCTCCCAACTTCTTGTGCACCCCCAGCCTACTCACTGGTGGGGTGGGGTGAGAAGCAGAAAAGGCCCTGACTCTGTGTAAGCCCTTCGCGGCAGTAACAAAAACAGCTCTGCATTATCAACACTGTTTTCAGCACAAATCCAAAACATAACCCCGTACTAGCTACTATGAAGAAAATTAACTCTGTCCCAGCCAAAACCGGCACAAACACCCAGAGCCTCAAACTCTGAAATCTCCCTTTAGAACTTGCTAGAGCAGCGTCAATAGAAGGGGAGGGAAAAGCCTCTCAGCTGGCACAGATGGAAACAAATCTGTTCTGATGCTCTGATGGCACTGGAGGTAAGGCACACAGCTATGCTGGAAGCCAGGAAAGTGATGAGACTCAATGACCATCTCTCAGTCACCCCAAATGCTTAAATTGTTCCTAAGCTTGATGCTCACAGGTTTGTTTGTGTTCCCATGACTACATGCAGAAAAGGTGAAAGTAAAAATAGTAATGTCACCCTGAAGAAACAGCTATTATTGATTACTGTGAAGAGCCAATAACAATTTCTACAGTAATAAACAATTCTCAGCATTGAAAGTATACTCATCTGGTCCTTTTGCCAATATGAGCTCAGGCTTTTTCCTCTTATATGATTATATTCTGAGGTTCTTGATGGAGAAAAGATCCTAAGGATATTTTCAGAGATAGATGTATCATCCAGAAAATGAGGGCATCTGGATAAATCAATACAGCTGTTATATTCATGTCAGCCTTTTACTTTGCCAGGTATTCAACAGAATCCTTGCAGTTGTTAGTTACAAACTAGTATAATAACTGATGTTTTATGCCTGGGGAAAACTTCTGGACCAAATCTGTTTTCCTGATAAAGCTGCTTTGTGCCTTTTGAGCAGCACAAAGCAGCCTTTAAGATGCTTTTACCAGCTATATTCAGATTCAGCTGTTATAGGGAAATCTCCATATGGTGGAGAACTGGTCTTGCTGAATCTGCATTCTTCCTATCACAGCTCTGATTTTGGAGCCATATTGAGACAGACGTATAGCTGAAGCATTGCCGTGCTCTAGTAATTCCCTGCTATGGAACCGTATCTTGTCTCTTTTTCCAGGTACAGCTTAGAGTTTACGTGAACCACTTTACAGGCCTCTTTGGAAATCCACTGACATGCACTCAAAAATTTCATTTGACTCCAAAGTCAATTTGGCACAGGCACAATGGCAGTCTTGATGGTAGGTGAGCCTGGGGACCTCAGTATATTTTTAACAGTCTCAACAAAAGAGTAAGAGGCCCTAAGATTACTGAGTTGCAGTTGTGATATGCCATACTAATATTTCTTGTAAATTGTAAAGCAGTTCTATAAGCTGACTTGGGAATTACAATTAGCTTGAAAGAAAGGAAAAATGTCACACAGCATACTCATAAAGGCACGTATAACTAACTTCAGGAAGACTTGGGGAATGTTTCACCTCAAATACTTGTCATTTAGAAAGCCATCACTTTCTAGGAATTTCAAGTAGAAAATCACTGCTTGGGCAGGGGAATTTTTTTTTTCCCTTAAGCCAGTGGGCTATCACATTAGACATTATTGCTTAGTAGCAGTTGAAATAAACTCTGGGGAATCTTTATCTCATGTATAGGATGCAATAAATGAATGTGTATTCCCATGATACAGGTCCTCTTGGGCTGTGCTTCAGCAATAAAAAGGAATATAAATGTAATGATTTTACTATTCTGTTAATAAGCATCTTCATTCCAAAGCATAGGACAAGGAAGCTGCAAGTCAAGAAGCTGTCTCAGTGCCAGAAATGCAGAAACTGGGTCCTGGTAAGTCTTGCTCAGACCCACAATAGGTATTGATTAGGAATGAAACATAACCACCTTCTGCAGAAACCGTGGAGAGGGCATGTACAACGCACACGAATCACAACACTTAGAGTGAGCATTATGTACAGAAGCAGTGCCAAACTGCACCTGAAACAGCAGAGCTAATAAGGATGTACTGTATCATTACCAATTACAATAGTTCAGCTGAATGACTGTTAATTGCAATAAGCCAATTCACACAAGAATACAATGGTTTGCTGCCCTCTCTCTCTCTCCCTCTGTCAGGTTTACTTCCAGCATTAAAAATAACCTGTTGACGCTACTTTTGGGAAGACTGGAGTGGAAACGATCCCTCTCTAAAACTACACAATAGCCATTTTGTTTAGGTCTCACAGAACACCTTTCCTGCAACCCCTGCACATCGAGGGTCACAAAATAATTTTCAGTATCAGGTAATAAACTTCAGAGCTGCAATAAAAGACCAAACCTCTCAAGCACAGTTTCACAGAAGACTATAACCAGTACCCCTGCAACAAGATAATTACCAAATAAATCTCCCAGAAGAGTCTGAAAAAGTGCCAGGGGAAAAAAAATGGCAAAACAGTCCTTTGCCAGGCTCACCTGAGGGAAAAGGTTTTGTTGTGACCCAAATCTGGCAATCTATTCAACGGACCGCCTGTGAACAAGATGTACCACAAACCACCCAATGATTTAATGTCACCAGTGTCCTTTCTACATCCTGTCTCTGACTAATTTCCAGTGCTTCAGAGGCAGTTGAAAAAACCCTCACAAGCCAAATGCAGATGGAGTAGAGGACCAGAAGAAGGTCTGAAGCTTGGGAATGGTCACAGCACAATGCCAAAGTCAGCAGTTCAGTCATCTTTAAACCCCCCTTGGACACACTGAAGTATCAAGCCCTGATGTAAAATCATTTAGGTGCTTGTGCATAGAGGACTGTTTGTTCACTCCTGTAATATTTAGAAAGCTTTCCTGTCTTAAATGTCCTCATGACCAATTTATAACCATACATCCTTATGCCAGTATAATTCTTTAATTTAAATAGTTCTCCTTCCTTGATATTTACTGTTTGAATGTATTTACAGTGAACCATCACGCTGTTTTGGTTTTGTTTGGCTAGCTAAGGAAGCCAAGCTTGATTTCAGCTCCCATTCAACAGCGTCTCTGCTCCCCCATCACCCCAGTATTCCTCTTCTGCACCTGTGATGATCTGAGTCAATCTCTTCTGATCAAAGTCAACAGAACTGGACATAATTTTCCAAATGAGGGTCTTAGGCTGTGCTGTGTAAAGCCATATTAATACTTCCCTATCTCTACTAAAAATACCTTGCTTCATGCATCACAGACTCACATAAGCCTTTTCCACAGCTATTCCCGCTGGCAGCTCACAGTCATTTTCTCATGGAGGAATTCACCCACATAGTAATGTCAGACGAGTAGGCCTAAGGCTACCAGCATCACCACCTTTCTCCTTTCACTATAAAGCGTTTTAGGCACAAGGTACTACTTCTAACCTTGAATAAATCCTTGCCTTGACAATTGTAATTTCCTTTGCCAGCATCTTTCAGTATCTCTGGGTAAAAACCATCTTTGGGTTCCTCTGTCCTGCCAACCTCATGAATTTCCTCCATTTCTCTAAGTTTGTTGTTCTGTTATTCCAAGCCTTAGACAAAGACCTATACTTGTCCCTCTTGCAGTTTAACAAAAGCTGGATTAGTCCATGATCATTCAGTTCAAGATTAATTTCAATACTATGGCCTTCTACAAGGTCCTTGCTGCTTATTAATACTAGGCCTAAAATAGCATTCTCTTTCATGGACTCGCTCTCTGTTTACTTGAGAAATCGAGTTTCTACAACACTCGAGAATATTTAAGCCCTACTATTTCCCAGTGGTATCTTCCAGTCTGTATCTGAAAAATTATAGCTTCCCATAATCACACGATATTCACTCTTCTCTCTATCTTCCCCATAGTTTTGGGAGATAACGCTCCCTGTCCAAGTTGGTAATGGGTTACCATCTTTCTCTCGGTGGATTTTCTTTTTAATTCTTTGCTGTCACGTAATTTTCCAATGTCATGCCCTATTATTTGATTTCTTTAAACCATTTTACTAAAATATAGTTACTCCATGATCTTTACTATTATTTCTGTTGTTCTAAGTAGCTACTCCTCCAACAACTACATTCTAAACACTACGCTAAGCAGAGGTGGGCAGCATGTAGCAGCAGCATTGAGACACAGTGCTTGAGGCCCCCGTGAAAACATTGCTTATAACATGAAATTCCAAACCAGTTAAAGAAAAGACACTGGTGACATATCTTGCTGTAATATTTGTATTAGAAATCTTTCAAGTCTTGTAGTCATGATATGGAAAAAGAAAGAAACACCAAAGCACTTGAAATGGTAGATATTGCATTAGATAAAAACTTTATCTCTTTGGCTACAGACATTTTTAAATGTGGAAAAGCTTCTGACATCTTTTAAATGGTATAAGAATTTGTTTTCTCTTTTTGGGGAAGAATACATTAGTATAGTTGCTGGAGCTACAGGCACTGTAATCCTATTACGTGTTTTTCTTTCTTTTTTCTTTTTTTTTTTTAATGGTAAAACAAGAGGACACATATACAACAGCAAAAAAAAGAGTGTCAAAGAAGGAAATTGCAGGTTTTCTCTGATAGAAACTTATTTGCAGCCCTGCCGCTGGAGAAATCCAGACTCGGTGCACAGTCCTATCAGCCAGTCCAGAGCTAAACAATCTTGGACAACTGATGGGAACATTTAAGACACCGGTCTTAGATTGCCTTTCTGATCGCAGGTTTACGGCATCATTTCAAAAGGCGCAGTTGTCTTGACAGCTAAGCCAGGCTCTGACTGGGGACAGCAGCAAGAGGCGGGAGAGAGCGAGGAGGGGAGAGGGAGAAAGGAACGCAGAGAAGCGGGATGAGGAAAAAAACCAGCACACCAGGAGGGAATTAGCAGTGCGAGCCACGCTTCGTACTTCAGGGGCTGGTGAGGACACAGCCGGAGCTGGAGCTGTCTGGTTTTGCAGGGCAGGTTGGCGTGGGCGTTAGAGAGATCCGGGGGATGGGGACCCAAGAGGGTCAGGATGGATTTCGGGACGCGGGGAGATGCTGTAAGTGGCAACTATGACGCAAAGCTTGTCCGTTCAGGATCACGCATCCAACTGTTCCTCCCTAGTGATCCCTCGATAAACAACGTCCAAAAAGGATGGTGACCTCATCCCACTGAAATTAGCCAAACACCACACATTTCTCCGTGTTCAGCTCCGCGCATTCCTTACAGCTGTGGTTCTCCCGGCTCCCTGACCTACCAGCCCCATCGCTGCACCCGGAGCTCCGAAGTGCGGCGATTCCTCTAACAGACCCCTGCCCGCGCTGCCGCCGG
>NW_010298303.1:0-386 GCF_000700745.2 Antrostomus carolinensis
CCGCAAACAGCAACTGCAGCGCTCAGCACCGGGAACCGGCCCTTCACCGTGCCCGCTTCCCTCTCCTGCTCAGGGAGCGGGAAGTCCCACGCTGCCCATCCTCAGGACAAGACAGACATGGACCTGCCGGAGCGGGTCCAGAGGAGGCCACAAAAATGCTCAGAGGGCTGGAACTCCTCTGCGGGAACACAACGATGGACTCTGCCACAGCATCAATGTTATCAAGCAAGAAGCCATTTATTTGTTCTAATACAGTTATATTTATGCCCCAAAACTAATGAAATCACCCTGTGATAGTTTCACTGGACTAGCCCTTGGCTAGCAGCCAACACAGCCTTTCACCCACTTTTCCCCCACCCCCAGGGGATAGGGGAGAGGAGTGGGGG
>NW_010298304.1:0-11335 GCF_000700745.2 Antrostomus carolinensis
TCGGGTTTTTTTTAATTATTTGCCTAAATATCTGATGGAAAACGGATGGAAAGCTGCCTACTTCCAAAGCGTGTTACTCTTTAATGTTTAGCACACCTCTTTCGGACACCCGTTCCCGGTGTGTGAGGTACTTGCTTACCTGCTGCCCACAAAGGCTGCTGCCATTTTAACCCTCCCCATTGCCCTGTCCTGCACAACGCCTCCAGGCTCCTCTTCCACACCATTTGTCTACATTTTTAATTTCACGTATGGGGAAAACAAGGCTTTCCTTAGCCTCTCTTGTTGCCCTTTCTTCCATTCTGTTTCTGCTTTCAGCATCCAGGAATCCCTTGTGTGTTCTCTGTGTTCTCAGTCATCATCCCATCCTACATGTAACCCCTGTATGTCCCTTTCTTTCCCCAGCTTTCCAAATGCCTGTGTCTGCTCACAAATCCTAGACACGAAGTAGAGAAGTAAGGGGGAAGAGCAGTCACCATCTTCCCTGACAGGTTTCAGTCATGTCAGGGCTGGGGACAGCCCTTTTTCCAGGGGTACCCTCGCTGGCACCGCCAATGACAGAGGACAGGCATTGTGACTTCGGTCAATTCGAGGCCTTAGGTCTGTTTTAAATAATAGGAATCAGAAATTTTGATTATGGTTCAAACATGGGAGTTTGATTACAGAAATTTTTAATTAGTGCCCAGTATGACAGAGCTAGAGATGAAAGCTGGCCCTTTTGGTATTAAGGGTAATTCCAAAATGAGAGCGTGTCTGTTGTACCTAACCCTTTTCCAGGAGGGAGATGAGACTAAAGCTGCTGATTTTATTTCCTTCTCTGCCTTCAGGCTCTTTCTATGGCCCTTGCAGCAGCTTTCTTTTAGCCTTTCCTATAGTCACTGATTTCCATCTACCAGGATAATTCCCAGTCATTGTAGAGGAAAATCTGGTATGCTTTTTGCAGGTTGTCCCTGTTGAAATTGTTACAGTCTGTTCTTTTAGATTGTACTTTTTCTTATGATCCTTTCCAATGAATCATAGCAAATCCAGTTACAGAGATGTTGCTTCCATATTTACTAAAAATAAAGACTAACCCTAAATTTTGGAACAAGATATTTGCTCTTTAAGAGGCAGATCCAAAATCAGTGATAATTTTATGGATGGGGTCCTTAAATTAACATCTTAACAATTTTTCTATTAGCCTTATCTCTACCAGAAATTCTAACTTGACATTTTAAAATGATCCCTTAGCCAAATAGAAAAGTACTTCTGGTAAGTCAGCATATGGTAAAGAATATCCTAGAATCACTTCACAAATATGCCAAGCTTGTGTTCCGCAACTGTTAGGCAGGTTTTTTTCTCCTTCTGATTTTTTTATGGGAAGAAAATCTGTTAATATATGAAGGTACTGAAAGATAAAGTAAAAATCCAGTGGATTTAACCAGCTCATAATCTTATCTTTACCTTAAAGGTATCTATGTGTTAAGTAAATTAATGGCAATAAAATTCCTCAGTATGTCAGTTTCAGGGTGCAGGAATTTTATCAGTAGATAGTAGCTTTTTATTTTTGTAGCAATGCAGATCATGCTGAAAGATCATCTTTCAGCCTCCTGTGGATGCTTAAAACTTGTTTTCTAATGGTCGGTGGAAAAAATATGGAGGTTTACCTTGTGAAGGTGTTGTCGTGTGTAAATTAACGAGCTGCTGTTGCTTTTAAATGATTTTCACATTATGGGCTTCGTAGTCATGTGAATGAGTTTGTATTTTTGTGTGCCATCCCCTAGGATACTCGTAAGAATAGTATGATCTTTCTCAGGGATGAAAATTGTAAATACAGAAAATTTATTTTAATTTTTTTAGGAAGGAAGGGATCAAATCTCTGACAGCTAGAATATGCCAGCCATTTTGAGAGAGAGAGAAAGACAGAACAACACACATGCATGGCAGAAGTGGTTCAGTTTTATAAGGATTGCAGTCTCTGTCATACTGGACACGTGCTTGACATGTGAATAGTAATCAGCAGTGCTGCACTAGCTGTGGGGCTTATTATTCATGTCTCAATTTAATTAGGATTATTTGATTTGTGTCAACTGTGTATGTTGGACTTTCCAGGTAATAGTGAGCTGTAGCCGTGAATTATAGTATCTCTTTAAAGAAAGAAACAGGTGAGGATGTCTGTCATTCAGATCTGAATTTCTAAATTCTGTATTTACTTGAGGTTTGAAATAGTGAGAATAGAAATTGTCCAAGAAAACATACTTTGCTTTACATTCCAACAAGACTTGAGCTGTAATTTAAAATCCTTGATTTGGGGAGGGGGCAGGAGGGGCGAACACGCAAAACGCGAGATGATGTTGTTTTCTCTATGGTTATATTAGTAGAAATCTTTCCTATATATCAAGATGTATTATTCAATTACCTCATGTCAGACAGCAATTAAACTGCATCATTATATGTAGTGGCAGAAGACAGGCCAAACATTGTGGAAAAACACACAAATGAGAGTGAGCTATGTGAGAAATAGCTACGCAGTGCTGTCAGTAAAGGACTCAAACCTTTCAGAGTTGTCATCTGGTATGTATCTGGTTTTCATGTATTAAACAGACAAAGAATGCAAACAATTTCAATATAGGGCCTAGTAATTCTCCTGCATGCAAGTTTGCAAATTCTTTTCCATTCACAAAGAGGGGAGTAAGTAGCACAAAAGTAAGGTAATATTTTAAATTTTCTAAAAATCACAGTACAAATGTTGCATTCTCACAGTGGCTTTCTGAACTATTGTAAAGAAACTCTCTCTGCTTTATTGTGGTTGAGGTGAAAAAAGCATGAAGAATTTTTCCAAGGCAGCATGAATCCCACCAATTATGCTAGGATTAGAACTAGTAATTTTGACAGACTTCAAAGGACAGTATGAAATCTGGTGGTTCGAATTGTTACTGCCCCTGGATGCCTGCCCCTCTGCTGACACGCTGCTGCCCCTGAGGCAGAGATGTCTGATTCACTGCTGAATTGATTCCAAAACCATTGCAGTTTTCAGCCAGTATATTTGAGTCAGTTGAAATTAATATCTGTTAAACATTAATAAACTTGGTTAAATACAGTGTGGCTTCAGTAGTACACCAGGTGAGGTGTCCCTGCCTTGAAAGTGGCAATAGCCATCAGAGAGAAAACTGGGGAAGGTGAGGAGAGTAACAGCTTCAGCTTTTATATTTTAATCTACTGCCGAGACTGCCAGAGCCCCTGTTCTCAACCCTTTGTCTAAGACATTAGAGCAGCTACTGAAAGGTTGTGCTGTTAAACCAGTGCCCCAGTTCAATGCATGCAGTGCAGGCAAATCCCATTGAAAAGTGATCATCATCTAAGAACCACCCACATTTTCTGGAGTAATTAATTGAGAAAGTTAACAGCCATCAGATGTTCTCTACAGTTAAACAAATGTGGAACTTGCTGGTGAAAAAGCATGCACGTTTCAAATTAGATTAATACATTAAGCACAAAAGAATCTGGATGGGATAAACAAAAGGCAAATATGTAAATTATGAATGCATTTTAGAAGTGGCTTAAGACTCAGACTGAGAGAATCAAAACCAAGTGATGTTGTTATTTTCTTTATTTTTTAATGTGAGGTGATTTAAGAGGATGTGGACAAAAGACTCCCACAAATTGAAAGCATCAAAAAAAGAGAGAAAGCAATCCCATTCCCTTGTGTTCAACAGACTTTCGTGCTGATTGCAACAGGGACAGAATTCACTCTCTAGTTAGTTCTAGATGGGGATGTATTCTTACTTCACATGAAGGATATTATGCTTCAAGAGATTTTTTCAACATTGCTAGCTTGATTCTAAAGTATGCCAACTTCTGCTTTGGTGCTCAGTTTGTGCAGTGTATTCCTGTGCCATCGGTAGGTTATTTCGCAGAGACTAGTGACCGCGAGTTTTTCTCCTATGTTAATTAAGTTGAGGATCCTGAACTGCTGAAATGGGTTTTGATTGGAGTGAGTATAGGACTGAACCCTTTCTTGTGTAGATGTAAAGGTGGAAAACATAAGTGATGTGAATTTCTGTAACTGCCTTACAATTGCAGTGCTCTTTTTAAGTGACTGATGTGTGGGTCTTGTTATGGGAAGTTAAAACAGCTTGTGTGTGCTCTTCTTGCTTACTCGTATGTTTCCGGTGGCTTCATTCACTTAACCTTAAAAATGTGAGCAGGATTTGATTCTGTATTGATTTTATATGTAATACAGAATGTAAATATATGATGTAGGTCTTAACTAAGCTGTGTTTTTAAAAGGAGCAATGTATTGTTCATACCCTCTTTGCTTATTGCTTATCAGGTTTACTAGAAAGCAGTACAAGGCTAAAACCTCATGAAGCTCAAAGCTACAGAAAGAAGGCACTGTGGGTTTCCTGGGTCTCCATTATTGTCACACTGGCTCTTGCAGTGGCTGCTTTCAGTGAGTATTGGGAATATTTTAAATCTTCACGCCTCTTCCTTTTTGTTTTTCTTTTGGGCTTTCAGAATATCTCTCTTCATGGAAGCTTTCTCGTGTTTTTTTCTTTGCAACTGCCAAGAAGGTTTCTCTCTAGACTCCCTGTGTCTGCATGGTGCTTATAAATTAGTAAAACTGTTGTTTTTTTCTGCAGAGGATAGGGTTGTTGAAGGTCGGAGAAAGAAACAGGAGATGTTGATTCTTGCTGCCATTTATGCATGTGGAACTGTTCATTTTACAGAATAGTGTAAAAATCATTATGCAGTGGATTGCCTTTAACCAAAGAGGTCAAATATGACAGTTTTAATCCACCTGGGATTTGTAGTGGGAATGCTCTAATAAAGAATAGTGAATTGTAAAGGAGAAACATATAATTTATCTGTATTACACTGACAGATACCCTAACACAAAACTAATCTGGAGGAGAAATACCAGTTTCTTTTTAAGCCAGTGTTTTTCTTAATATTTCAAGACATTGATCTAGTTTACCTTTACACAAAGAATTTTGGGGAAAAAAAACTCCCAAACCCAAACCAGTTTTACATGGAAAAAATTAAATGTACTTCTTTTCTTTCAAAACAGGAAAAAATTGCTAGTTAGTTCAATGCAAATTTGTAAAATACCAGCTTTCTATCCTAGTCAATTAAGTAACACTGAATTACTGTAAAATCTCTGTTTAAAAGAAGGAAAAACCAGAAGCAACTGGATTTACGTGTTTATATAAACAAAAGGAAAGCTCTGTCTAGAAGACATCTAAGATGTCTCAGAATATCATTCTTCAGCTTGATAAATACAGACTTGCATTATTTTATTTTTTTATTTTTATTTTTTTTCTTCCTGAAAGCACAACAGCATGTGTTTTATTATTCTAATCTGCAGTGTATGATCTGCTGCTGGAGGTTGGTGTCAGCTCCCAGGAGAGATTATTAGAATCTGACCAAATGGTCTCTGAAAACTCAACATACATTACTTGGAGCGATTTATAGAGAAACACAGGTACAATAACTTGGTTGAGAAAGACAAGAAAAGAGAAGGAACATTTAAAAGCAGAATCTAACACTGTAAAGAATTTGAATGTTAACAAGAAAGCCAGAAACCTGAGTTTCCATTTTGTTCTGTTTCATGAAAACAAAATAGTCTGTCTTTGCTACTGAAGCAACATAGAAGTGAATACTGTGTTACAAAATAACTTTGTTACCTATTAACAATATAATTTTAGGGAATATTGAGAAATGTCTTAATTTTATTTTACATTTTAATTTGTCAGAGTTGCAAGACGTAATATGGATAACTAAAACACGCCTTTCTTTTAAAATGGACTTTTTAAACATTTTGTAAGATTAGTTAGGCTATCTGAAAGCTTTTATTTTCTGTTTTCCTTATTTATGTCACTCTGATAGTGTTTAGAAACCTTAGCAAAAAAAGCCAGCAGAGAAAGTAGTCCCTGCCTGGATATACTGTGGCTGCATACTCAGCTGGAGTGGATAAGCATTGAACTACTGAAATCAGCTGTTAGACTAATTATATTTTTTTTGGAATGTATATTTCCTTGTGGTTTGAAAAAACTAATTTTATGAAGAATAAAAGAGGAATCAGCTCACAGATACATTAAATCTGTATGGAATATCTTAATAGACAGTTGACAGTTAACTTACATGCCACAAAAGCATTGCCAGGGCTTTTTATGTGCTTAATATTAAAACTTCTTAATCTTTGAGGAAAATGCAGTGATTCTTCTAGAATCACTTTGCTCCCCTGTGCACTTTCAGCAGTTCTGTTCAGTTTATCATCTCACACTGGCTGCTCTCTTCCTTTGTGCTGTCCTTTTGGCAGGTTCCTCTAGCCAATCCATGAGTTGGGAGACATGCCAGGTGACCAGAGTTTGCTGCCTGTTTGATATAAATGACTAGTTGTCACTTTGGGGTGTCTGACACTGCCAATTCTTTGCCAACACCTGTTATTAAAACCATCCTGTTTCCGTTTTACCTCTTGTCTGTAATGGTATAGAGTGTTAGCAACACAGCCCTGATGTTCCATTTCAGTGAAAAACGGGGACGTGCTGTGCTAGTTGTCAGGCTGTGCTGACTGTATTCTCACTACTCTCTCTTATTCCCCTATATATACCTTGTTTCTGTAAATTTCTGGTTTATCTTCTTATAGGCTTCAAAATACTTTCTTGCAAGTGTGTCTTATGATGCTGCTTTTGCAGCAGCACATTATATAGTAAAAATAGTAGGCCAGGGAATTTCAAAATACTTTCTTGCAAGTGTGTCTTTTGATGCTGCTTTTGCAGCAGCACATTATAAAGTAAAAATAGTAGGCCAGGGAACTGACATCATCTGATAACTGTAGTTGAAGAAATGGAGGGTAAGACTTCAAAATACTTTCTTGCAAGTGTGTCTTATGATGCTGCTTTTGCAGCAGCACATTATATAGTAAAAATAGTAGGCCAGGGAACTGACATTACCTGTAGTTGAAGGTAATGTAGTTGTAGATAACTGTAGTTGAAGAAATGGAGGGTAAGAAAAATGCCAAGGGGAGGGATACCTGGGTGCATGGTTTGTGTGGGGAGTGGGGAAGTGTTCAGGAACTTTCTTTTCCAACCAAGTGTTTGTAGCTAGACTCCCTTTTCCTTTTTTATGGTCTACCCCATCCCTTGAGTGCTGCAGCTTGGTCACTATCCTTCCTTTCAAGACTAGTCTGGTTGCTACCCAAACCTGTATTTTTCTAGCATTAGAGTAAGTTGAAATGGTTTATTTTCACTGGTATGTGATATTTTCTTTTGGTGAGATTATGATGATGCCCCAGCTGAACTCTGATCTTCTTTCCCTTGATAATACCAAGAGATAATACCAATATCCAGAGATTGATAAATCTTAATGTTGATCTGAATGCATAAAGTAGTTTCCTTATTAGGTAATGATCTGTGGCACAAGGCATGAGACACATTGATCTGAACTGTGTGTGATAGACTCACTATTGAAAAAACCCTGTGTATAGTGTATTATAAAGGTGTATAAATTTAAATTATGATATAACTATATACATGTCATATATTTGCTATGTAACAGGTGTATGGTATATGTTCTCTCTGGGATGGGCTGTTTTGTGGCCTGAAATACTGGAACACAGGAGATAAAATGCTCACGTATGCATCGAGATGTGTTTGGTCTCTTTAGGTTGGGAAAGCTGAACTAGGCTGGATATGGAGCAGGATGGCTGCTTAAGGGAAACTGAAATTGTCATCTTCCATTCACTAATATTGAGAAATAGGACAGACCATAAAATCAGCTTTTTGCTTTAGTTGAAAGAGCAGATCTCTTACTGTCAGGTGCTTAATATACTTAATTTTACTACAGAAATGCTGTACTTGTAAAAGACCATTCAGAAGCTTCAACTGCTGTCTCTAAACACAGCTCCTGCACTCTGCCCTCATGGTTATGGTCTCATCAGCTTTGAGTGCTGTTGAGGGTGTTGCTTTCCAGCATACAGTTGCACATCTTTATAGACTTGAATTTGTAGGATCCTTGAGGCCACTGGAACCCTGTGGTATCAGCTTTGGTGACCAAAAGCTGGGCTCTCTGAGAATGTTCTGCATATTCTGACAGTTGTGGTTTTGTGCAGTACTTTTATGGTCAGCTACTGGCAGTGCCTGATGAATAAGTTCATTTCACTTTTCGTTTTGATGCTGCCTGAAATACCCACACTTGCAGAATTTTCATCAGGAATGGATTTACTTTTTTATAAATATATAGTCATAAACTGAGGTTGAGCATGATAAAAATTACTGAAATTAGTGTTAATTTATTCCTTAGCACCCCAAGTAAGTACTGGAATGATAATGTTAATATAATTATTTGTTTCTGTTTTACAATAATGTAAGAAAAGAGTTAAAACATAATATAAACTTTTCTTTTTGCAACATATATATGTGTATTATAAGGCTTCAGTCTAAATGATTTCATAATAACAACTATAACTTCTTTCTGTAGCTGCATTATTGTAGGTTCATACTGAGCCTAGTTTCAGAATCATAATAGAGGATGAGGGACTATTACAGGTGGAATGGAACATTGGAGTTTTGAAACCCATTGGTCTTAGTTTCTTGACATTTATGTTACTAAAACATAATTTCAAAAAATATACAAAGATAGCTTCTGGTGTTACAGTATAATTTCTGGTCAAGCAGCTGATCTCTGATAATATTGTCAAAGCAGAAAACAAGCTCTTATTCTATCTGGTATTTCTTGTCCAGTGTAAAGTTGTGATTCACAGAACGTGGTCTGTTCATTCATCTTCCTGTTTTATTAGCTAAAATTGTTTCACAGTGAATGGCGCAGTCATATCAATACATCAAAACAATGTATGGACAAAATTCTGCACTAAAAGCTCTCTTTGTAGTCAGAGATTCAGTAAAGATTTAGAATGTATGCCTTTGTAAATGTCAGCTTTGTAAAGGGCTTTCACGAGGCAGCCGTTGAGATGGAACTTGCGGACAGCCTGTCCCAGGGTGGTCGGAGGACGCCTGAACAGGCGCTAATGCATCACGGGAGGAGCTGGTGCTGGGCTCTTTGCAAAATGCTGGGGAAATAGCAGGCAGGTTGTCAAATCTGTCCTCATGGTTGCTTTAGAGATGACTCCTTTCAGATCACCACAGGCATATTTGAGGTTTTAGCTTTGTAGAAATAAATGAAAACTTGAGTGCAACTAATAGGTCCATGATTTGAGGTTCTATTCTGGTAAGTGTTTAGTCTGTTATTGTGAGAAGGTGAATTCTGTTATCTGTATGGTGTTTTATAGGATCAGCTATTGGCCCACGGATAAGATACTACAAGTAAATGCAAAGAAACTGACGTTCTGATTTTGGATACAAAATCACTTGTGTTTCAAAATGAATTACTGAAAAATAATTAATCAAAGTGAGTTTCCATGTACTGGGATTAGAGAGGCATTTTATTTAAAATGCGTGGTCCCCATGCTTAGAAATTTCAGAGCAGAGGTTGCTTTCAGATTAAAGCTTCATCCCAGTTCAGACTCTAACAGACAGATTCAAATGCCAAGAAACTTTGGATCCAGGTCCACTTTCTTCATTGGAATGGCTAAATTGAGCCATAAAGTCTCATTTGGTTGGCTGTAGGACATAACTGCTGATTCTCCTCCTCTATTATGCTGCTCCCGTGCACTGCAAATGGAGTTACATGGGACAGACATTGAGCAACTGAAGGTGTTAACCTCTGGATGCTTGGATGTGGATGTATTGATGTAATCTGTCACTCCTTACCTCAGGCATAGTACTTAGACAACTGAGTTGGGGAGTGACTGTATTAATTTATTGATGAATGTATCATTTTTCCTGGGGCCTATTCCTAGTCTTGCTTGAAAAATTAAATATATGTGGGCTTTCCCTTATATTTACACATACTTAGTATACCCTGGGCACAGCTGTGATTAATCATATTACTACTAATAAAGAATGTAGGTGAAGGTTCATGGTTTTGAGGCTCTTGAATTTGGATATCCAATTCAACATTCTTTAAAGGTCACTGAATTTCAGACAAATGATGGACATTCAGAACTCAAGCCTGTTTTAGAGTGTCTCAGCTGGATACCTAAACAGAATTCTCCAGGATCACTGACCACATGAAGAGTCTTAGTCTTTGTGTTTTCTTTTCCAGGAGCTATACAAAATTGCATTTTTCACGCCTAAAGACCCAAGAGTATTTTTTTTTAAGTAGAGCACATTATGTTTATTCAGAAGGTTACGTTTCAAGTCACAATACCATGCAGACATTTAAAACCAAGTAAAGGCTAAATACAGGATGGAACTGCTGTGTGATAGTATGCAGATCCCTCATTTTGCATATTTCTCAGAGCATTTAATTATATTCATTACAAAAAGACAGATGCTTCAGGGCTGTAGTCTCATAAAAGCGTTAATGAAATACAGAAGTTAAATTCCCAAGGTAGAGTTCTGATATTGGTGACATTTGTGCAACCCTTTTGTCGTTGTTATAACTGCATCACTAGAGTCGAAACCAGAGTTTGGTCCTAACCTTGTTACATGTGAGCTCTAAAGGACAACAGCTCCATTGCCTGTGCAGCACTGGCAAATGCTCGCCTGTTGTATAGGTCAGTCTGCACTCAGTAACAGCAAAATGCAATTTTCATTCACTGGAAATGAAATGAGAGGCCAGTAGGGGCCTGTCTTTTTTTAGGTGTACAGAACTCTAAGTGACTTTCTTGGGAGAAGAAAATAGCATATGGATGTCAAGTTCAAGACTGATAGCTGTTGAACAGAAGTATAGGTCTAAAATCTGCAATGTTTCACACGTCATGAAATCTTTTCCTTAGTTGGCAGGAAAAATGATGGTAGAAGTCTGTGAAATCTAGAACAGGCTATTTAATGATCTTTGTCTATGTATTTGAACAGTAAAAAAATTAAAAAGTTGTTGCTGTGGTGGAAGTTTATTAAAACAACTGAGTTTGTGTTTATGTGCTAACCTTTGTAGCATTTGTATTTTTGCATTCAAAAACTGCAATTAAATCATGCCTTATGCTAAGTACTGATTCCTTTTTCATGAGAGATCATCCCAAAGAATTTTGAAATTAAAACAGGATGCTGATATTAAGGGGAAACTAGCACTATAGCATCATCTCATGAGGAAGTACATGCAAGTATGTTAGGTCTAGGCTATTTAGGGTAAAAATCGTAATCACAATTCTTTCCTTTGTTGTTGTTTTATTTTTACTTTCTGAGATTGTAGGGTTTTTTGGGCAAAAGTATGAAATAATTCAGTGTGCTGTCTAGACCAGTAAGAACAGTAATGCCCTTTAACTGAATTAACATCTGTATTATATTACATAATTTAT
>NW_010298305.1:0-531 GCF_000700745.2 Antrostomus carolinensis
GTGTCCTTCCCAAAAAGCCGGGTCAGACCTTCCTCCTGTTTCTCCCTCTCCGTAGCCAGAGCCAGCACCGGTCCCACAAACCCTGCAGAAGTGTCACCTCCAGCTCTGTGACACCTCCGTGGTGCCCACCCTTCTCTGTTGCCAATGCAGCAGCTTTGCCGTGTCCTTCCCAAAAAGCCGGGTCAGACCTTCCTCCTGTTTCTCCCTCTCCGTAGCCAGAGCCAGCACCGGTCCCACAAACCCTGCAGAAGTGTCACCTCCAGCTCTGTGACACCTCCGTGGTGCCCACCCTTCTCTGTTGCCAATGCAGCAGCTTTGCCCCCCCCATCAGCAGCCCCCCCCCCATCTCCAGCTACCGTTGGTACAAGGATGGGGTGGCCATGGGCAGCCAGAGGACCCTGACCCTCCGGGACGTTCACCGGGAGGATTCCGGGCGGTATCACTGCGATGCTGAGAACGCTGTGGGGGCTGGGGCAGCACCTGCTGTGATGATCTACATCTTCTGTGAGTGCCAGGGGGGCTGACGTGGGG
>NW_010298306.1:0-13172 GCF_000700745.2 Antrostomus carolinensis
AACCTCTCTGGGCAGCCTGTTTCAGTGCTCCATCATCCTCATAGTAAAGAAGTTTTTCCTTAAGTTTGTATGGAACTTACGGTGTTCCAGTTTTTGCCCACTGCCCCTTGTCCTGTCACTGGGTACTACCAAAAAGAGCCCAGCCCCACCCATTAGGACCCTGCACTTTTTTTATAGATATTGATAAGACCCCCAAAATCATAGTAAAAGTTTAGTTCCTAATCTTACAAAGATACACAAAACACTTAGCTTTAAGGATGTGAGTTGTTAGAGAAGTGCTGTTCAGTTCGGACTGTATTTTTCATTCTCTTCCACGTTATTAAGTGCAATGAGATGGTCTCTTGAAGTCTCCAGTTTTCTAATTTTAAAGTATGAACAGAACTTGTGAACTTCATAGATGTATTATCAGGGTAACTAAATTTTGTTTGAGGCTAGACTAGTACTGAGATCTTTGCCTGGAAATTATCACATAAGAATGGGTTGTCAGACTGGTAGATATTAAAGTATATGGCCAGATTTTTAGAGATGATAGGCATTATCATGGGAAACTTGAAGTCATCAGAAACTTTATTCCTTTCAAAAACACATGAGAAAGTTTTGGTCTTCGATTAACCTTCCTTGCATGTGGATTTGCATTTCTATATGTGCACTGTAATCCATAGTGTTTATGCATGCTCACGATCTTGCAGAATTTTTTTAGACTTAGGGAGATGTGTGTCTGAATACTGCTGAGCAACACTGAGTCTTGGTAGATAATAAGTTTAATTTTCTTCTTCATCTGTTTTCATTTTTCTCATTTTCCCTTGAGGGATTCATCTCTCATAATATTGTAACGCGGTGGCCATTTATTGCAAAGTTTTGGTACGTTTCCTTACTGGAATTCGGTTATTGCAAGTCGTAAAGTGGTATTTTTACATCCACCTTGTGACACTGACTTTTACAAAACCAGCCAAATGACCATTGCTTTTAAACAAAGCTGGGAAAAATATACTACAATACCAGACTTTAGTTCTGGTTGAGGAAATTCTTTGACAGAGACAGAATGATTCCATTGTCTAGGGACTGAGTCTTCACCTGAGAGGAAAATTACCTCCCTGTTGTAATGATACTTTAACAGAAGTGACTGGCAGACAGCCCTCTGCCCCCTCCACTCTCAGCCGTGTGTGCTGCCGCTCAGCTGAGAACTTACGGGGCACATCTTGCTCTTATAAGATTAACACATCTTTAAATATGTCATATGTAATGGTACAGCTTCCATAGGCAAGACTGAGAGCTATCCAGTCAAGTCACTGATACGCAGGGCATCAAGGCAGTCCCCAGGGAAGTAGAAGTTTGGACATCTTCCATTCAGAAATGGAATCCATAGCTGTCACATCCTGGAGAAAAACTCCAAACTGCCAAGGATTAGATAAAAAAGGGGTTGCAGCAACTGCTGCTGCTTTTATTTAGTACCAAGCCCAGCAATTATAGTCTGGAAGTTACTCAGTCATGCCTCCTGCAGTCAGCCTGGAGCAACGTTGCACTTCTGAGCTGCATACACCTTGTATAAATCACACCACAGTAGCTCTAGACACCTGAAGTTTTTAAAAATATTTAGGCCCTTAAAGGTGAAGATAGACATCTGTCTTTGGGATTTTCATGAGTTCTTAGATCTCTAAATGTAATTTGGAGATTGTATAATTGGAAGTTTGACACAATGTATTTGAAAATCTCACTGGGCTTTACCCATTTTATATCAAAATTCTAACTTTGAATTGACCTTTCAGCAAGCAGAGTTGTTTCTTACCCTCTTCACCCGTTTTATATTGTCTTGGCTTTAGCAGTGGTGTATGCTTCATTTATGCTGGAGCACAGAAGAGAAGAGTCATGTCTGAGGAATGTCTCTTTGGATGCATATCTAGATTTTGCTTCCAGCTCAGGATGAATTCCAGTAGCGCTGATGCCACTGTGATCACACCTCACTCTGTGCACAATTGCTGCTTGATATTTTTAATAAAGTCTTGATTCACCAGGTAGTAAATAGGCAAAACATATGTACACATCTACCAAGATGGAGTAACCCAAAAGGCTCAACATCTCTGCAGTCCCTGTAATATTAAAAACACTGAAGGTATGTAGTTATGTGGTGATCCATTTGGGAGCTTACATGTGCTAAGATATATAGATCTAATATTTCACTTTGCTGATATGGTTTATTTCCAGCAGTAAATATGATGTTTGTGAAAAGAGAATAGGCTATTTCAAACTGTTATAAGGCCACTGAATAATTGAATTATTACTCATCAGGGGGCAGTGTAATTTGTTACCTGTGTGATTCCAACACTCTGAATCAAAGTAATTACAATCATGGTGTCATTTAGAGAAATAATGCTGTGAAGGTCTCTATGAAGAAAGAGGCAATTGCTGAAAGGATTCTGTTGAAATAATAGCACCAATTCAATTGGTTCTCTTGCTTCATTCATTGTTACTTTATTATATGGCTAAATAGCTCATTCATCTGCTTTGCTGGAGTGACAAATATGAGCTCTGGAAATGGTATCTATGGAGGAAAAAACGCACAGCTTCTAAGGGGAAAGAAACAAATAGTCCTTTTTAGTATCACAAATGTGCAAATGGCAAAAGGCAGATTAAATTTATAAAAAAAGAACGCAAAGGCAGATTTTAATATCCTTTGAAAGTTCTGTGGTAAGTTTCCACTAGAAGTTTCTCTGGTGTAAAGAACTGGTGGGAGATGTCTGGAGACTGTTTCAAATCACAGAGTAGTCACTTATAAATCTCATTAACTAAACTTCAGAAAACTATGAAATCAGTATAAAAAAGCAGGAAATTATTTTTAAAAATAAGCATTTTGGAATTATTATTTTATGTGTGTCTGCAAACTGTAGGTATGTATGCATTCATGTATGTAAGCATGAAGTGGTTTCTCTTGTGCTGCTTTATCCACATCTTTCTCTTTAATATATTTATTACCATGACTTTTCTGTAAGGTAGGACACTCTCCCTGGTTTGAGGAAACAAAGACAAAGAGCTGAAGGCATCTTATAGAAGCTAAATTTATGGTTTACATCCATTTTTTCCTAAGATTTACATTATTTTTCCTTTAACTTTAAAAAAAAATATATTGTTGGGCATGATTGCAGCCTTCTTTAGGCATTTGGCTCCAGCACAATTGAATAACAAAGCTGGGGAAGGGTCTGGAGCACAAATCTTATGAGGAGCAGCTGAGGGAACTGGGGCTGTTTAGTCTGGAGAAAAGAAGGCTGAGGGGAGACCTTATTGTTCCCTGCAACTACCTGAAAGGAGGTTGTAGCGAGGTGGGTGTCAGTCTCTTCTCTCAAATAACAAACAATGGGACAAAGGAAACGGCCTCAAGTTGTGCCAGAGGAGTTTTAGATTGGACATTGAGAAACATTTCTTCACCAAAAGGGTTACCAAGCGTCGGAACAGGCTGCCCAGGAGAATGGTTGAATCACCACCCCTGGAGGTATTTAAAGAACACATAGATGTGGTGCTTAGGGACATGGTTTAGTGGTAGACTTGTCTGTTAGGTTTGTAGTTGAACTCGATAATCTTAAAGGTCCTTTTCCAGCTAAATATTTTTACAATTTCTATTATTTCTATTATTATAGAAGCTGCAGAAACCATTGATTAGCCTAGCGCTCCATTCCTGTGGACTTGCCTGCAGGATGTGGGTCTAATTTCAACAGTTATGTGATGAGATGTGGCAAAATCAAAAGGCAGCAAAGGGAGAAAGGAACAGCATTGAGAGTAATTCATTGCAAGAGTGAATTGGCTTACATATGGACATAGGGACAGGACAGTCTGAGAAAGCAGGCTGTCACTTTTATGGAGAGCATGGCCTAAATGAGAATATGTAAAATACAGTTCTGAGGTTATTTCCAGTTGATTTCACTAGCACAATGTTCATATTCACAACAACTGGCACTGGTGATCTGAGAGGGAGAGAAAATCAGTAAAATCTATTTGTTCCTTGTGAAGTCGGCACAGAGCCAGTGCATGGAAAAGAAAGAACTTCGTGAAGAGTTTAATCTACTGAGAAGCATTACATAGGAATTGAGATTCGGCATTTCCTTGGAGCTGACCTAAAAGTATGACTCGGTTTTAGGTTAAATAGCTATCTGTTCAAGGGACAATGTGCAGCTATTTAGATGTTGTGAAGACTTGATAGCACTTCAGAACCACTAAGGATATGAAAATGCTTCAGTCAGGTCCTTTCTTCCTATGAACCTCTGCTTCCATCTACCAGATCTTATCTTTTTACTCACCCTGACCCGGACTATCCATTGTGCTTACACAAGCGCTGGTACCAGAGACACCCCAGAACTGACCAGGACAGCTTGGTAATGGGAGCCCTTCACAGGGTTTTTTGAGAGGGACTAGATGTCTAGTTAGCAAAAGAGATGCACAAGCCACTTCCAAAAAGCTTCTGAACAACTCAGTCCTCCAGGGTTTTTAATTCCCAGCCAAAAACTGAAACCTTGATAAGTGGAAAATTTTTGCCCTAAAAATAGATTTCTTCACATTGTTGGATTCATGTAGCATTTTATATAATTACAGCCTCTGTTGGAAAACTTATGTTCTATAGATCTGGCTCGTAAATCCTACACTTTACTGTACTACTGTGGTTCTGTCATAAGCCCTTACCGCTGAGTCCAATATTTATTATTGGAGAAAAAGGTGGAAAACAAATCCACACTTTTTTGAAAGTGTTCCATAATACCAATGTTTTAACAAATTCTGAACTGTTATTTTCATCTCGGGATTTATCATGGGGATTTATCATGGTGCCTACACACACAAATAGCAGGCCCATACACATGTATTTCTTTGAATAAGAACAAAAAGTTGTGATCTTTTTTTTAATAGGAAGACAGTTTTCTGGTGCGTGTAATCATTTGGAGAAGCAGTCTTTCTGTTGTGTAATTTAAAAACAAGAGTGATTTTGCTCAGGGAATGTTTTCAGTCCTTTTTGAAAATCTGTTTCTTATTATCTTGAGGTGCTCTTCAGGAGACTGACAGTGCAGTTCCACATTATGGTATCTCAGGGCATAATTTCATGCTGAGTTTTCCCCAAAAAGACAAAATCAGCATAAAAGACATTTGCCTTTCCCTGTGCCTAGTTGCCTGTTCCCTCTGCTCTTCGGTGGAGCTATACCCTGATACAGATCAGTGAAGTGATCTGTTCTGGAAAGAAAACACCTTCCACTACTTTTAGAATCATAGAATCTTTTGGGTTGGAAGGGACCTTTAAAGGTTATCTACTCCAACCCTCTTGCAATAAGGACGGACATCTTCAACTAGATCAGGTTGTTCAGAGACCCCTCCAACCTCACCTTGAATGCTTCCAGGGATGGGGCATCTACCACCTCTCTGGGCAATCTGTTTCATTGTTTCACTACTCTCATTGTAAAATATTTCTTTCTTATATCTAGTCTGAATCTACCTTCTTTTAGTTTAAAATCATTATCCCTTGTCCTATCGCTACAGGTCCTACTAAAAACTCTGTCCCCAAAACAGAGATTTGTACAAACAAGCTCTAGTAGCACTCTCTTTTTCTAATTCATCAGACCCTTTATCCTCACTTAACCATCACAGGGATTCACAATTTTCTCCTAGTCTTGCTGTGAGATCCCACAGAAAACTGCATCCCTGCTGCAGAGCAGTTCTGCAAGGTGCACATAACCTCCTTTGAGCAAGACTTGGGACTAGCAGGCACATCTTGGAAGCAGACTCATGGTTCGCAAAGTGCAGTCTTAAGACAGGTTCAAGACCTGCCTTCAAGAGCACTAGCAAAGAGCACTATCCAAACGAAGGAAGCTTGCCTGGTGCCACTTAGACTTTCCAAAGACATCCTTTTTTATTTATTTATTTATTTATTTATTTGTTTGTTTGTTTGTTTATTTTAAGAGAATGCAGGTGCTGGCAGTCTGGGCAAGCCTCCAACACAGGTAATTACATTCTACCATCTTTTATTCTCCTTGCAATTGATCTTAATAGCTGTAATGCAACAAGAGTCCATAGACAGCCCTGCAAGTAGACAGTAGCACTACTCTATTATTTAAGGCTTTAAACATTAGAACAAAAATGCTACATTGCACATGTGCAAAAAAAAAAAAAAAGAAAAAAGGAAGGAAATGTGACAGAGCTGGTAAGTCAAAAATTACAGCCTTTTAGTGTTCTTTATAAGGAGGACAGAGGATCTCTGCAATTTCTATGGAATGGACTCTGAGCCCCTAGACTGACTGCCATCCCTTTGAGTACACAGCAGATGGTGGAGTCCCTCAAGAGAAACACTGCTCACAGGAGTCCTGAGGAGTTAGCAGTGGTAATGTCTGTCAGATGCCATGGTTTAACAACTATCACATCCAAAGCACGAGGTCATCTTCACCTTTTCCCTCTGGCTAATGAAAGCATTTATGCTCCTGGAGGAAGGCACATTCTGAAAACAGCTGCATTACAGGACTGTGTGACCAAAAGCTGTGAAATCAGGAGCCCTCTTCCTGCCGTGGATGCCTGAGCTCCATGTGCCGTCCTGGCACTTCCACACTGGTGCCACAGGAAAATGGTGCTTTCTGAACAAAACCTGTGTCAGAAAACTTCTTGTTTGAGCATAAATCCCTGATTGCCCCCAAACAAACGGAATGCTTGCAGTTAAATATATAGTAAATGTGGGTTATTTCCAAACATCCACAGCTCTGTTTGATCTGAATGAAACACGTCTGCCAGAGACAGCTGCTTCTAGTCTGCTTGCTGCCAATGATATTTACAATCTCTTTCTGCCTTTCTCTTTTTTTCTTTCTTTCTTTTCTTTTTTTTTTCTTCCACCCCACTCCCACCCCCACAAGGTTTTTACCAGAGAGGTTATAACACTCAAATCCTCCTAGATTAAAATCATACCAGTCCCCTTGAGCTAACTAAGTATCGTTGTCTACATAGTTCCACTGCGTCCAATGGGTCTATGCCAATTTTATGGCCTTCAAGGAATTGACTTGTTCACCTAGGCCCAGACTCAATATCTGCATTTAACAGGCTGGGGAGCACAAGGTCTATGCTCAGGTGGTGAAACTTCTGAGCTTGTTTCACTTGCAGAAATAACTCTGTTTTTCACATCTTACCAGCTTGACACCTTCTGAGCTTTGTTTTTCTGGTGGCTTTAAGACCTAGCTTCATTGTTAGGAGAATTCTGGAAAGAAAAGGGAGAGGAAAAAGATCCCCAGGTAATCAGCTACAGTAAGGACTTGATCCATCCTGTCCATTATGTGTTTTAGGAGACCAATGAATATATGTCAAGAGGATTCCAGACACAGAAAGCAAACAATTTTGTAAGCATAAAAATGTGCAGCCTGTGCAGGCTGGTTGTCTCTTTGAGCTGAAAAACAAGTTTGATTGATGAGATAACATTAATTGTGGGTTTGGATCAGCCTGAAGGCACACCAGTAGGGTATGGTGTCAAATTTGCCCCCTCGAATCCATCAATACTGGGAACTTCACTAAGCTGGACTTTAGACTGTCTTCACACAGTGGCAATTGATGTGCTGCAGCACAAGGTCCTGCTCATCAGCTCACCCACAGACACTGACCATGACCACAAGAGCAAAGTGAGTGCAATCGCACGAGAGCAGCTGACTCAGTCTTTGGAGCATATGCCTATAAGGTAAACTGCAATAATTCAATTTCTTGACATATATCTGCTGAAAACAGCAGTATAAGACTATACTTTTCAAAAGACACTAAAGGAGTTAGGTTTCTAGTTCTCACTTGGATTTGGATTCCCTGATTTTTAAAGGTCTTTGGAAAATCTCAGGAAAAAATGGATAATGGGAAGGATCTTAACTGTCAACTTTAAATCCATGAAGTTTCCAATTCTGAGTAGACACATAAAGGTTTTAGTTTATGAGGAAGAGTCAAATTCCTTTCTCATATGTCATTTAATAAGAATCTTTCCTTTTTAAGCCTCATGTGGATGCTGTTGCTAAAGTCTGCAGATATATTTGGCTTATGACACTAAGTCATAACAGTAAAGTAGGCTAAAAATGTAAAGGTGTTAATTAGCAACATCATTCATCTGATTCAGTATTTATTGGCTCATTTATAATGGATGTTTGTGCAGATATTTGTTTTTATTTTGTTAGGATGCAATGCCTTGAATTTAATCAAGTTCACTGTATTTGAAATCACTGATAATGAATGCCTTTCACTTCAATAATGTAGAATAGGGTTGGGTTTTCAAAAGTATTTATGAAATGTAAGACCAATGATGTCAGGTCATTGCTTTTGTGGAAGATGACCTGTACCTGAGACCACCCTGGTTGCCTTTCTCTGAATCCTTTGGGAAGGTAGGGTTTCATGACATGGAAATTAATTGAGCCTATCTTGTATGCTGTATATACTGCATTTCCCTGGACCCACATTCAAATTCCATGTTGGAATGAGATCTGGGTGAACACCAGCACATCCTCCTCCATGTAATATTGTTGTGTGTGGACTACCAGGGAAGAATAACCCATCCTGGTCAGCTCCACAGTACGGAGTCAGGAACCGCTGAACCACAAAGTACATCTGCTTCACAGCTCAGACACTCATCAGGCTGTTTTAGAAACACCCTGACCCTGTTGGCTGACACTCCTGCTCCTGGCAGTCCTCCTTTTAAGCTGCTGACCACTTCCAATGAGCTCTTTATGGTCCTGGGGAGACTGAAGACATTCAGTGACTTTTATAGCCTTAGATATGGCCCATCCCTTTACAAACTCAGCTTTGGATGTACCTGCCTCTCCTATGTGGCTGTGCCACAGGTAACACACCTGCACTGTTGTTTCTCAGAGATTCCCTCAAATGAATGCATGCCTTTTTTACAGATTCCTTAATGTGAAATGTCACATTCCTGGCAGAAAAAGCATATAGTCTTTTGAAGTGCTTGCAAAAAATGTACGAATGTTAAACCAGAGGGGGTAGCTTTTTTCTTCTTCAGGTTCCCCCAGATCTGTGAGTAAGTGGTGGAGCATTTACAAAATTTAGAGAGGGATTAGAAACATGGCACTGTATCTGAGGATTGTTTGTAGAAGGTAAAGTAGCATATGTTATGAGTCAGTTAATCTCTTTAGGGCTTTACCCAGCACAAATTAGGTTCTTTGGTCACCGAGTCACAGCAGGCTGTGGGCCACTGTAGCCTTGGAGCTTTATTCTGATTCAGTTGCCAAGAAATGAGCTGCTCTGTGGGCGCAAAAATTGGCGTATGCTCTGTGAACTCCAGCCAGGCTTGCACAGCTCCAACGGCTGCTCCTCTCTCCGTGCACAGCTACATGATTTCATTCTCACCTACTCTCCAACAACCCTGATGCTAAGATGCAGCCCCTAGAAAACAAAGAAGGTGTTAATTCAGTCTAATTAGAAATCAGCAAAGTTGTGAAATAGTTTTAAAAGATGTGGAAGCCCTCACTGTTTTGGCTATTTAAAGCTAGCCAAGACAACTGCACACTGCAGGGGTTAGATCTGTGCTGCTGCTGGAAGCAGAAATTGTCCTTTTTGTGTGTGTGTGTTTGTTTATTTGGTGGTTTGTTTTACTTTGGGTGGTTTTTTTTTTTTGTTTTTTTTTTTTTTTACATATTTGAGATAAGTCTATAACTGGAGATACTGCAATGCCAATAAAAATAAAATGCCTTAGGTTTCCTAAGTGAACAAAAGGTACTGGGAGGTACAGCTCTAATTACAACTAATGTCTCAAAAAGGCTTGAAAATGTCATTCTTAAATCACTTAACAGAGGCACAGGCCAAATCACAGTGAAGTCAAAAGTGCTCACATATGGGTGTCAGGACGTCTGGTCCTATATGCAACCTCCTTCCCTACTGATTCCTTGACCTTGGTTAAGAACATATAATCTCTGCACTATATATTGCACATTATAAATGAGGCTATAAATATTTGCCTGTGCATTGAGATCAAATGAGTGCTTACTCTTTGCACAAATTACAGCAAAAATCAATTTATTACTACCATATTTATTTTGATGTGTTATTTATTGATGCCATTCATATGAATTAATGACTATTAAAAACATTGCTTACTCCTTTTCACTTCTAATCTTAGTGATTCTTTTAAGTGAACTTTCAAGGAGAAGTGTTTAATTCCAATATGTTTAAGTATAAAACATAAAGGATGGGCACAGCTGTGACATCTTGAACATACAAGACATGACCTGTATATCAATGACAAGAAGCTGTGGTCACTGATGTTCACCAGTAACCACAGGTTGGACAAGAGGTGTTGCCAGAGGAGGCCAGACACAGGGCTAAATCCCACCCTTTTGCAAAAACATCAGCTCCTCATTTCTGAGCCTGTGGAGCAAGAGCCCAAGAAACAGTCAGGTTGTTGACATGTTATTTCAGCTAAGCAAACCCCCCTAGCCCTGCCTTGCCTTCCTTTAGTCAAATGCTTAAAGCTGTGATGCTGCATGTCTTGGACTCCTGCATCCCAGCTCAGGTCCAAGCACGTCTCTTGCTTAGGACCATTTGGGATTAAAAATCTTGGTGCTTTTTTGTGTAAAGTAACCTGAGCTGAGACATCTAATATGGTGAGTGTGTTCAGATCATGCTCACACATGCTGGTTGCCCTGGCTTCAGCATGGTAGCCACCATCACTTTAGCTCAAAAACAGCCAGAGTAGGAAGTGCCATTTCAACCTACTTAGCTCTTGGCACCTTAAAGACCTGACACATTTAGTTGCAAAATTAACAGTATGATTCACAGCTGAGAAAAGCTGAGACTGTACTTATCAGAAAGAAAAAGCAACAAGGAGGTTACTTATGCCTCACTTCCCTGCTTCACTGTCTGGCTCCAAGCATTTGTGTTCACTCAGGATGGTATCACAGCTTCCATGAGTCCATTTCTCATAAATACCACTGATTGCATAGTTTACAGTGCATAAAAAAAGGTAAATACAAAACGGGAACCTTCCTTAACCAGCCTTATTATCCAAAGTATGCAGCAGATACACAGCAGCCTAAAAGGATGGGTTCAGGGATACTGAACCCCAGTAGTATGACCCAAAAAAGAAATCTAGCAGCTTGCTTATGTATTTCCAACTTTAACTTGCCAAAGCACATGCTTTATTCGTGAATAATTTTTCAATTATTCTACTGTATACCTAATGACGATTGCAAAAATATATCCAGACTTAAACATATGCACATGTTTAAGGGTTTTGGTATATCAGAGCCTGAGGGACTGGCCCTAATACATCCATTTTTCTTGACTGATATAAATATTTGGTCTGATCCTGGTAATCCTTCATCATATTTCTTCATTTACAGAAGCTGTAACCTTCAAAGGGTTGTCTCAAAAGTAATAAGGTACTTATTACTTTTGAGTAATAAGTAAACAAGTCAAGTCAAAACAGGAAAAAAGAAAGTCAAACAAGTTTGGGACAATCTCAAACTAAATTTTATTTACTGTCATCTTTGCTGGAGTTTTCTGTTGTCACTAAGGAGTGCTTGTTTATTTAAGGCACAAATAGAGACAGCTTTCCACAAGATTTGCCAAATGTTTGGTACATTACAATTGTCACAAAACCATGATTCTATCATTATGTGTATGACTAGGTCCTATAAAGGCAACACCTAAGTATCTGTTTCTCCAAAAATCTCTGACTGTCAGGAAATGTGGGGAGCCTTTGACACAGAAAGTCCTTGGGAGGCAAGGTGGGGCAAATCCTTGAATGACTGGATTTTCCATATGGAGCTGATCTTATCCTTTTTATATATATTATATGCAGTACTGCTATTTTTGCTTAAAAATAAGAGTAATCAAAAGGAAGGCTTTCAGCCTTTGCACTGGATCTGGTGAACTGCATACCATGGCGTGTGTTGGTTCAGCATTAGACGTCGTGTGGTCCCTGCAATTAATACAGTCACAAGAGAAGTTACATGAACATAACACAAAATCATCTGCATGAAACATAAAAGAGCCTAGTAATTTATGAGTATTACTTTTAAATCTACATTAAGCACTGTCCAGTGAAAATAATGTTAACTCAACCCTATTTGCTTTGCAGTTAAATCAAATTTAGGATAGGATAAAATGCTTCTTATCAATTAAATTGTACTTTAATTTTACAGACTTGATAGAGAACCACAGAATCACAGAATCGCCTAGATTGGAAAAGAGCTTTAAGACCATCAAGTCCCATCGTTAACCTCACACTGACAAGTCCTCGACTAACTTTACAAAAAAGATAGAAAATAGCTATTAAATCCAAAAATAGAATTCTAAGTATGCACAAGGAACAGTACAAGACAGAAAGACTCAACAGTGCAAGCAGCAGGTTTGGACTAGGTTACTAGAAAGAGATTTTTAGTGCAGAACAACTCTGCAACTGTTGGCAGGGGTTACCTGAACACTGTGTCTGGTAGTTCACAGAAATACTGTTAATTATATTGTGTCATTTCTCGATACAGATGTTCCTTTCATCATCAGAGTAATAAGGAATGCCTTTTGATTAAATGGAACTGGAATTTGAGAGAGTGGGAATATGAAGGATAAAAACTTCACCTTTTTTTTGTTGTTGTTATTATTTCATTTACTCACCTAACATTAAAAGCCTAAATGCACACTTAGAAAGAATAACAAAAATATCCCCGTCAAAATATACTCTTTTTCAGTAGGAAGCTAGGGGTTTGATTGAATGAACAATTTTGTGGAATGCATCTCATTTCCCTAATAAGAAAATCTTGATTTTTATGTGAGAGTAAAAAAATCAAAACTCCAAAATCACGATGTATTCAGGTTCTTAATATTCAGTTGTACTTATTATGAGATGTCTAAAGCTTCCCACAAATATTTAATCTATTTTTTATATGGAAAGTAAAAAACATTTTCTTCTAACTCTGTTATTTAGATATCCAGGATGAATTTATTGACTACCATAAGAAGAAGGAGTCCAAGCCCCTTCCAGCAGTACAGCCTGATACCAACCATGGCATCATGGTGGTGTGACAAGGGAGGAGAGGGGTGTCCAACAGGCTGTCAACTCCATGCACATCCCAAGCCCTAAGCTCAGCACTGAAGCACACTGACTTCCTGGCACTGATTTCCCAGCAGGGAAACTGCTTTGTCTCAACAAATCTGTCTGGTGATTCTCAGATTTGGATCACTCCCTA
>NW_010298306.1:13192-16383 GCF_000700745.2 Antrostomus carolinensis
AAAAGGTGCCCATGAGGTAAATGACCCCTGAGCAGACCACTTATAAAAGGCAGATCCTGTGGACTGAGTGGTGGTTGGAGGTTTGGCTGTGAAGTTCTTGTCTTCAAAGAAGCCCCTTCTCTCTGCTTGCAAGCTCAGGCTGGGATCCCTCCCCTCCCACATGCCACGGTGCCAGGAGGAAGGTGACACATGGACACTCAGGACAGCACATTTGTTAAAAGAAAACAATATTTTGGGGGGATCTTTGCACAGGACAATGCTTGCATAGGAAATAGAACCTCCCAATGCAACAGCAGGTTTCTGACCAGTGGTGACAATAATCTCCACTGCAAAGGCAGCTGATATCTGCAGCGGCATGTTCAGCTGGATCAAGAGACAACCCAAACCTCTGTTCTAATCAGTTCTTATAACCCAGCTGGCCACACCTCTATATGGTCTGCCCAGCACATCCATAATCCATCTTGACTACATACTAAAGATTGTCCTCTGTGACAATTTCTACAGGAGCAGTTCCTATTGAGTGTTTATAAGCATCTTCTCTATGTAAAATTTCATCACTTCTAAAGCAGGAACATCTAGAGGAGTCATTGGGACACTCCATTCAGGATGTTAATCAACACCTTTAAGTATACAAAGTGGACTGGACATAGCAGAACCTGAGCTGGGGAATGTCTAGAATTGTCCTGGAGAGCTCCTGGGTCAGCCAAATACCTAACTAAAATTTCAGTCAATCACCAAGTTGGAAGCTGTTACCTCAAGCTGTCCATTAGCCTAAATCGGTCCATTGTCTTGTCCCTGCAGGTGACAAGCCAGGAGGAGGTGCTGGACCACCCAAGCAATTAATGCCTTAAGTGCATTGGTTTTGCACATCCCTGACACTCAGCTAAACCACAATTATAACTAAATAGCAAACTTCATTTTCATACATGTAACTCACATCCTACAGATCTTATCACAACGGTGTTCTGGAGGGTACCAAGCTGGATGCCTGGAGAAAGTTTTTGTACCATAAGGCAGACTCCTGTTTCTCCATGTGTCTGCTTTACAGCAACTTGGCTACTCAAAAATGCAGCAGTGAACATAGCATGCTGCTCTGTGTCTCCTTTCCTTCTGAATAATAATGTAAAATCCAGGAAAGAGTATTCTGTTTTTCACTGATCAGCATATAACTTTGTTCAAAGTGGGTCAGACCATCATGTAAATATGTGAGGATCAGCCCATCACTGTGGAAAGAAAAGCCTGGGGAACAGAAATAGACTTAGGGATGAGTTCATATTCCTTGAGGCTTTCATAGGGGCAGAGAAAAAGAAGCAACGTTTGTAGTTTTAGGTCCTGGTTTGCATAGTTTCTGAGCACCCTGATCTCCATTCAATATCACTGATGTTTTAGAAATTAGGCCAGAAATCACGCTGTTCCTGCTGTGATGGGAGTGACAGGTGCCTACTCGCATGACAGCTGAAATGCTCTCTCCGTGCTGGCAGGGCAGAGCCTTGGGCTTTTCATCCTGAATACATTCTTTACGAAAGCAACAGATTTGGGTTTGGTTACATCTTTTATGAACACTTTTTCAATAAATTAATCAGAAGCTTCAGGGGATTTAGGGCTTTTAAAAAGAGATCAGTTCTTTTGCAATTCCCTTCTGAGAGTTTTGAAACTGGATTTCTTCCCATTCAATTTTTCATATTTCCATTTTGCAAAATTGAAGATTCCCAAGCCAATGCAAAGATAGAGTCTGTACTCTCCTTGATCAGAATTTGCCTCATAGCCACTGTCCGTGGGGCCAAACATCTACTCCATGCAACATCCATGATTCAAAGAGCTGTGTCAAGGAGTCACAGCCACCATATATATGTCTGAACCATGATTTCTCCTGATAATTAAAAAATCTCCAAACACCATCTTGTCTCAAATTGCGTCTCTAAGCTTGGACAAGGTGAATAAACAGCAAAGCTCACGCAGTGCCATCTGAGATACTCTCTGCACCTCGGGAGCTGCACACCTTTCTAAAGTCCTCTTTGGGACAGTTTGGCTACATTGAATTGCACTCATTGCTTTGAAGCTTCTTGCTATTGTCTGGGAAGCCAGTTCAGAGTCAGCAACTTTCTTGTATTCAGAAAGAAAGAGCATTGAGATCACTAATAAGCTCATGCTAGGGAGGACATCAGTAGACGGAATGAGGGATACAGAGGGTTCAGGCAGAGCCTGGAATTACAGCTAGGAGTATCCCCTCTGCTATACTAAAATAAGTGGAAAAGGTATATGGAGTTTGTTTCAAACGCTTTCCTTGTCAGCCAGTATGGTAGTACCCTTCTGTGAGTAGAGACCCAAAGGAGATAACAGAAGTCCCTACAACCCCACAGAACCAGCCTGCACACCAGATACTGCATAATTTCAAAGGATTCTCCATTAAACAGGTGCACAAAAGGCAGGTTATTTGTGGTCTTTTGGGTCTTTTGCTGTTTGCACAGTAAAAAATAAAGGCAAAGGAGACACAAGGGCATAGTCATAGCTCATATAACTTTTTACAACAAATACACAAATGTACCATTCCTAACTATATATTTCCAATTTCTCTTGTCTGATTCCTGGTTATTTCTGTAATATATAGTGCCATGTGCACCATTAGAGGTTTCACAAGCACTTTGAAGTTCTGTTGCTGAGATACCTGATATGGACACAAAAGAGAAGTCAATAATTCTTCAGTGTGGTCTTGATTCAGACAGGTGTCTAGGCAGAGTCCTCACAGTAAGACATAGGGCGTAACAGCTCAAGAATCCCTGTTAATATTAATGAAAGTATAAAAGACCTTGTAGCTATGTAGAAAACAACTGTGGCACTGGAAGAATGTTTGGACTGAAGACAATAGTGTAAAGGAGAATTGAAAACTGAGCCTACTGGTTCTAAATAATGTCTAGTCTCTTGGTGCTCAGACTGCCTTGAAAACTTTGACTGTTTCAAGTTTGCTTTTTCTTTTGATTTAAAAAAAAAAAAGCTTTTTTTTTTTTTTTCTTTTCTAATAGCATAAGAACTCAGCAAGTCTTGAGCAGGAAATCTCTCAAGACTCAAAGTCAATAAAAGCTGAAAAGGGCAATTGTGGAAAAGGCTTTTCTTTTGGAATCCCTTGGCCAGAGATGCACTTGGCATTTGTCAAGAATATATTCTATAAGAAAAAGCATGCGTATGCAGTAGGG
>NW_010298306.1:16408-17351 GCF_000700745.2 Antrostomus carolinensis
GGTCTGACAGCAGATCTGTGGTTTTTCAGTCTGGCAGCTCATGGAAAATTTCTAAGGGATCTGCAGAAGGTAACTATGAAACAAAAGGTTTGTGTCAGGAGGTTAGAACATGGCATAGAGAGTTCTACAGTTACACAGAAAAAAAAATCTTAGAAATTCAAAACTGAAAAAAGTTGAAAGCCACAAGAGTGGAGACACACATGAAAAAGAAAGAGACAGGATGCATGACAATCTAAGTTATATTCTAATAACCGTAAGTCTTAAAGAGAAAGTAGTGTCTATACACACTTCCTGAAATGTGAGAACTCATAGGCTAAGAAAAAAAATGGGGTAACAACTCATAGATTCATCTGAAACCTGTATTTTACTGGCACTTTATGTCAACACTTAATACAAAAATAAGCTACAATACAGACAGTCAAGGGGTTGCAAATAAGGGATTACTCTTAGAGGTGAACAAAATTTGGAATTAATCTTGAAGGAAAAACTGGCATGACAACATCTTTTTGTGCTGCATGCTGACAAAAAATTTGAATTAAGAACATTTTTATACAAAAAAAAAATCCTTTTGACATTATCATCTAGAATAAAATATTTTGACTGAAATCAGTTGGATAGCTTCACTGTTGATTACTGATATGATCTCACATGCTTTGCTTGGAATTAGTTTAATATACCCACAGGACCTTTTCTTTATAACACCTCAGTGCACAGGCATTATATTTCAAGAGAGTGATGCCCATGTTCCTTTTCACAACTTGGATTGTTTTATCCTCTTTTATGATGCACTGGAGTCAGATGATTTCTACCTTGAAATGTAGACCATACTCAGAAAGAAATGCATTTTGTCTTGTGAAAGAAGGAAACCATCCCTTGGAGACCTCTAGATCATCAGGGGTGATAGCATCTCAAACTGCCACCTCATGGACCAATGCACAAAGCA
>NW_010298306.1:17384-38589 GCF_000700745.2 Antrostomus carolinensis
TGAGGCAGCTCAACAGAATAAAACACTTTTACCTGGGCTGAACCAACCCAAACTAAAATAATCCTACTAGACCCTAGTCAGAGAAAGAGAGCTTGTTTTCCAAAACAGATTTTTTTTTTTTTCAAATCATGACATTTTGACATTGTATAAATAGCATTTTTCATCTAAAAATAATTGCAGTCACCTTTCCTGCAAATTCTAACAGAAACAAAAACCATCAGTCTTGATTCACAGCTTTTGTTTGCTTTTGACACCAATTTTTATGCATGCAATAACTCTGTGTGAGTGATAGTGCATTTATATTATGTTGTTAAAAGGTTATCAGCAGCTGCCATTTACCACAGCATTAGTTAAATACTGTTCTTTCACCTACAGGGGAGGAAATTATGTTCCTTGATGGAAGAAGGTACCTGGTGGCAGCAGTAGCTGATGGTCAAGACAAGCAAGAGTGAACCTCAGCACAACTGATATGTGTGGGCTGACAGTCTGGTCCCACAGGCAGCAGGACAGTGTTTGCAAGGACACACATCTTGGTGACACAGGAAACAGACAAAAGGCAACAATGCACAAATGAAACACTTTTGTATGGTGGCCCTGAGAGGGACAAAGTTATAGGCACTTAAGGTGCTGGATTTTTAAACTGTGTTCAAAAGCTGCCTCTAGTGGTTTCTGCCAGGTTCAGAGAAGCACAACTTTGTGGATATTTGTTGTAAATAAGCAGAACAGCACCAAAAAACCCTGTCTCATTGCTGTCATCAATTTCTCCTCTTAATGGAAACAACCTGGCCAGGCCCCAAATACTAACTGCTTGGGTCAGGGGGACAACAGTATAAATGCTTGCAGTAAAGGACTTCTGGGCTCAGAACACATTTGTTTAATCAAAAAGATTTGTGTAGTGATCAAAGAAATTACTCTAGCAAAAGCCATATAGTTTGTAGAGATTAAGCGAGTGATCCAACCCTAACAGGAAAACCATCTTTAAAGCTCATTGCTGTAAATCCCGGTGCTTTCAGCAGAAATTAGTGGTGCACTTAACTGTCAAGATCTACTACACTTAACAGGACAATCTTGCACAAACACTTCCTGACCAAGGTTTTCAGCCTTTGCACAAAAAGAGTCAGGAAAGAGTTATGGACAATAACCACATTTGTAAAAGCAAGATAACAGATAACAAGATAAAACATGAAGAGAGGTGCAGTTCTCTGAATAAATGACTATTTTTTTTTATACAAATTGTCAGTCTGCTTTGGATTTATGGGCAGGTACGTATGGAACATACAGTAATCTCTGACAGATGGGAAGAGTGGATTCTTTATAGCTTGAATATTAATCACATCATTATTTTGCATCTCTACTTCTGTTTTCTGCTATTGGAGTGGTTAAATGTAATTTAAATATTAAAAAACATCTCCAGACTGAGATCCGTGTTACAGTTAATTACAATGTGTTCTTTTTGCCACTCAGTTTTCACTCTGAAAATACTGTACCTGTATACTTTAATGAGGCTTCTGGTGACCTAGATGGCTAGAACAGCCCTACAGAAATAGAGGAGATGTTGTGCCATAAAGTAAGTGCATCTGGGTAAACGAGGCTCTGGCATGTCTGTTTGAAATCAAATTATTTTTCTACTGTGTGGGAAAAACTACATATCTCTATGTATTAAGAAAGAGTGCCACAAGACAGCTACATGAACAGAAAACTTGAAATGAAACTCCTCTTTTTTCTTCTGTGCACACACACTTTCATGTTAGCTTACACAGCTCCTCTCAACAAACACAACCCATTAAAAAAGCTCCCACTTCTGAACAGTACTCTGTTTCGATAATATTTGTAAAAGGAGCTGGGAAATCAAACACTGAAGATGCCAACGTATGTCACTTCAGAAATATTCCAACTAAATTTTCCAAACAGCAAAGTGTGAAAGCCACCTGAATGGCACTGGCTATGAATGGGACTTGGGCTCCTTTGAAATCTTGAGCTTTTTGACCACTCACCACACAGTCTCTTTTCACCACATCAGAGAGAATGCAGGAGAAGTGGAGGAGGGAATCAAGACCCAGATCTCAATTTCTGGCACTGTAAATATTTTTTTGCATTAATAGCATTTAATACTGGTTAATAAAGGGGATTGATAATAAAAGGTATTCTGATGGAAGTACTGCAAAGAATGGACTCGCCTTCCTATTTTCCATTCCTCTGAAGATCAGTCTGTGTTCTTGTCATCGTTTTTGCTGTTTTCCAAAGCTATGTCATACAGAGAGACCTGAAGGAATCGTCAAGTGGAATGATTAATGTCACAACTCTGCTTTTGGCCTGCATATGATGTATAGGGACAGCTTCATCATGAGGAATTATAATAAAATCCTATGGCTGGTGTTATATAGGCTGTCCAGTATGAACTACACTCAACACAGAAATATTGATGACATTAACTGATGTTCTGCATTTTTAATGTCTTTCAGGACTATGCCCTTTCAGAACTGGAAGGAACTTGGTGTGATTTCCTAATTTACATGGAAAAGACACTTTATTCATCTATGGTGTCAAAGGTAATTGTTGGCCTAATGAGATTTTATATCAGACATTTATACAGCTAAATAAACAGACTAGATTCAGCTTGTAAGAATGGCCAAGAGAGTAATTTGAAATGTGCAAATGAAGGAATGGAATCTGGGGAAAGT
This sequence comes from Antrostomus carolinensis, assembly GCF_000700745.2. Taxonomy (NCBI): domain Eukaryota; kingdom Metazoa; phylum Chordata; class Aves; order Caprimulgiformes; family Caprimulgidae; genus Antrostomus; species Antrostomus carolinensis. Next base: position 20,066 of record NW_010298306.1, read on the forward strand.
ATTACATGCTGCAATATGCAGGCAAACTGCACAATCAGAAAAGCCAGAAGCTTTTCTATCATATGGTGTCAGTCATAGTCCTCAAGCTAGGCTGGATCTCATAAGTTTACTAAAATAGCTTTCAACCAATTCACACTAATGGAGTAATTGATAGCAATAGCTAATTGTCATCTTTGATGTAGATCAGCATGGACAGGGGAGGTGATGTTTTGCTGGAAGTCTTCACATGTCGCAGAGAGCAAGGAAACATGGGTTGGAAACCCAAACCTGTGCTCCTGCCTGGTGTGGGAAGGTGAGTGGTGAACACAGAATTGTCTGCCTTTCCCTTCGCCTGGCACAGCCTGACTCACTCTAACGTTCACCTGCTCTCCTCTTGCTCTCCATCCCACTCGACATGGTTCATCCTCATCCCTTTTCTTCATCCTTGCAACATCAGTTTCCATTCAGGCTCCACACCACAGTCCCAGCCATCAGTCCTCAGCCATGTCCAGTTCTCAACTCCCTGCTCCTTTTTCTGCTCCAGGATCCTTGCTCAGTCAGTGCCAGATCCCTCCCAACATGGATCCTTGTTCAAGACATCCTCATTTCACCTTCAGTGCACCAGAAACCTGCTCTTTGCCCTCCAATTCCAATCCCTATCCTTCAGGTCATATTTTCACACACTCTCCATTGTTTCTTTGCCCAGATCCAGTGTGGGCAGCGTCTGTGTCCAGTCTCCATCTCACAGTCCAGGTCTGCTGGAAGCTGCTGCCCTGGGGGCCGCTAAGGCACAAGGGCATCAGGAAGAGTCTGGGAAGGACACACTCACTGTTTTCATGTCTAGTAACCTGTGCACCCTGTCCCCAGGCAGCCAGGCAGGGCTACACTTAACAGACAAAGTTTTATTACTTATTCCTTATTACACGAAGTATCAAATATTCTTAGTAAAATAAAAATACGAAACAACAATAAATTGTGCATCCCACCACCACTATTGAAATATTTCCACCCTTGCTGGATGCTTTAGAGTCCTGCTGCTTCGGTAGAGGAGGTTCACGTAAATAAGACCCTTTTTGCAAAATTATCTGGACATAAACTGCCACCTTAAGTTTACTCATTGGAGCTTGGGGAGAGAGTTACTAATGCAAGAGGCAGTCTTTTTGACAGAAACAGCCAAAGTAGAGAGAAAATCCACATGAGGTTCTCTGAAAGCACTAGAGGTTTTCCTGAAGGGGAGAAGAAGTGGATTTAAAGGCTGAAGAGGAACAATGTACTAATCCGAACCATGAAAACACTGGGGAAAATGGACTCTCACTGTATCTAGACCCTTAATAAATTCTAATCTATTGCTGACACAAGAGATATAAGACAGGAAGTTGGGAAAAGTATCAAGAGGACAGTATGAAAGAAAAGGTGCTTGCCCTTGGCATGATAGAAGGATTCTTCCTTTCTCAGAAGCTATTTTACTACTCCCTTGCAATGCTCCCTTTCTCCTTCCCAGAAAAAAAAAAAAAGGTTGATTTGCATAATCTCTTCTTAGGTGTTGCAATGGATCCTGTATCTCCCTCCTGGTTCTTCAGGGATCATTATTTTATTTCTTCTTTACACAGTTTTCTTCTGTAAAGGGACTTTTCCCCTAAGCTCAGCAATACTATAAACTCAGAAAAATCAGGGCCAGGGAAACATGCTAAAGACATCACGATACACTATATTATGGAAATCTACATTTAGGGGATGCACAGAAACTTAGCTCTGCCTAGGGAGATGCTAGAGAAAAAATGATGTGACATTTTAATGTTGGTAGTCTCAGCTTAAACTAAGGATAGAATTAATATGGCTATCTATCATTTCTGTGCCCATATACAGATCCTTGGCTAAACAGAGACACTTGAATAGGAGTGATGATTCAGAATAATTCCAGTTTCCACTTGTGGGACCAACCATGGCCCTGTTGCCCCAGCCAGCAGAAGACATAGCTTCCATTTGATAGTCAGTCATGCCAATATGATACAAGGCTTCTTCTTTTTCCTCCACTATGGGAAAAACTGGGCTTGTGTGGGAGTATGTATTTCTTTAGGGAATGAATGATATAAAACCCATGAGTTTGCATGTGAACCTTCCTGGTTTCTCGCGCTATGCCAGAGGACATTTGCATAAATATAACAAGCGATGCAACAGTCAGTTTAAGACAAAAACTGCATGCTGTGTTTCTCAGTTCACCGAAGGCCATATCCTTTGTTAAGGGTAAATCTCCTGATGCTTTTCCTCAAGAACTCAGAATGCTGAACAATAGAAAATTAACAAGGTAACTTTCCCCAGATGACAGGTGAAGTTACATTCCTTAAGCTAGTTTTTCCTTTGCAAACTCATACATTAAATGTGCAAGCATGCTATGAAATAAACAGGACACACAGCATAGCTGAGCTAGGAACACTGAGAGAGCATTCATACAGTAAACTTAATGTTGCATGAACTGATATTTTCTGCATTTGTTTGGAAAATGGCTTATATTTAGTCCTTTTGCCTTTGTTTGGTGGGATTGACAATCTGTGCTCAGAAATCCAGATCCAGAAATGAAACAGGGGAAATGCCAAAGGTCCACAGTGAGACACAACAGAGTATGTGGATGTTAGCAATGCACCCTGGGCTTTGATTGCTGCCCAGGAATTTCCTAACCTGTGATTACAAGTCAGAGACTGACATTCTGAGTTACAGTACCCCTGACAATCTCCCAGAAAGTCCACATTCCCCTCATAACTGGGGTTCAGCAAATCCCCATTAGGAAGAGTCAATCCGAACCAGAAGAAAGACAGAAGGAGCTGCTGGGGAAACTGAGGCATGGCGGGTGAAGTGACCTGTAAAGGTGCAGCAAATGAGCAGTGTGACTTTAAAGCTGAGCCTTGTAACTTTAAGCCTGGTGCTGTACTCAGGGGCACATTTCTCTGCTGTGCTTATACTACCAGATCCTGGTATGAAGGATGAAGAAAAAGACAAGTATTGACTTATTGGTCTTTGGATTTTGTTGTCTAGCTCCAGGAATAAGCATCTTGGTTTATTCAGAAATATCTACAAAACGTAGTGAGAATACCCTATTAATTTTATACACATTAACGTCTCATAACATGCTTGATTAATTCATGTGTATCTGGAGAATTCTGCCACTAATGAAGCTAACACCCTTTCACTCGGATCAGAGTGCTATGGATCTACTGGGGAACTGGCTGGGGGCCGCATGGAGACTTGTGCCTTGTTAATATTTATTAATTGTGTTAGCAAATGTGTTTCTGAAAGCAGGAAAATAATGCTAGTGTGTTTTCCCCTTTTTCCCATTCCCTCCTTGCATTTCCCTGCTCTGCATTTTTTGTGGAGGAAATGTAACACTCATCGATTCTGCTGCCGTTTATTGCAGAGATGACAAAATCCCCTGTTATCAGCAATTAAACTGCAGCCATGAAAACAAGCTCAGAGATTTCTCCTCCATCTTTCAGGCAAGAGAAAGTTCATGCCCACAGTTTTATGCAGAGAAACTCAGCAAATTCATTAATACTCCAGAAGTAGGCAATCAATCCCTTCAAGTCAAAGATGAGAGGTAACAGTATCAAGGTTTAAATAGTAGTTCATTTGGTACTGGCTTCAGATTATGGCAATTCATCTCCAAAGCTGAAGGCCAGCTTTTGTGTGTTCTCTCCTCACTTCACATAATCTTTGATTCTGGTTGGGGTTTATATATATATATAATTTTTTTTAATTATTATTATTTTTTTTTTTTAAAGGGAAAAGCTGCATAAAATGCAAAGAGGCAGAATAATATCCCTCCTGGAAACAAATGGATGTCCCACTACAAAAACACCTAACCTCTGACATGTGTGCAATACATAGAATGTCTACATAAAATGATAGCATATGTTCAGAGCAGAAATGCTGTGAAACGTAAAGAATGATGCAAAGCGCTTTACACTCTTCTCTGAACCTAAAGGCCTGTGGTCATCTTATTCCCTTGGAATTTCAGGTTTCCACTGGGAAACCTGAAAAAGGGGTAAATTGTGAATGAAACTTCATTTTCTTTTAGCTTGTTGTTCTACTTACCCTATTGCTGCCGTTAGCATCTGCAATACCCTCTCCAGCCTCAGCTCTATTCATCAGCTATGAGCACCCCACAAAAACAAATACTTGCAACTGAAATAAAAGACAGTTATTCTTTATACACAAAACACTATTTTTGGCAAAGAGGAAGGTCACATACAAAGCCTCTAGTTTCATGCTGTGCACTGCTAGTAGATGCAATTCATTTCCAGCACTACCTGCATTCTCTAGTTAACAATGGGTCTAGATTAAAGCCTGTTTACTGACTTGCAATATTCCGGTTGTTCATAGAATCATAGAATGGTTTGGGTTGGAAGGGACCTTAAAGATCATCTAATTCCAACCCCCCTGCCATCAGCAGGGACCCCTTCCACTAGACCAGGTTGCTCAAAGCCTCATCCAGCCTGGCCTTAAACACTTCCCGTGAGGGGACATCCACAACTTCCCTGGGCAACCTGTTCCAGTGTCTGACCACCCTCACAGTGAAAAACTTCTTCCTAATATCTAATCTAAACCTACCCTCTTTCAGTTTAAACCCATTTCCCCTTGTTTTGTCACTAACTGCCCTTAATGGTGGCAGTTAACTTACCCTTGTTGGTGAAAGGAAGGACAGAATAAATTACAGGATGCCAGGAATTCAACAGAAGCAACTATGTAGTGTTGAAGAGCACAATTTCTTTCCAAATAGCCTGGAGCTTCTGGATGGTGGCACACCAAATGAGAGGCCCCCAAAGCCTGGTGTAAACGTGTCAGGAGGGAAGTAGGTGATGTGAAGACCTGTGCTGAGAGGGAAGGACAGAAGAAGGGCTGTGGATGAACCCGAGTGTGGTGAGTGAAGAGCCGGTGGCAGATGCCCACATGGCAGCCTTTCCATGCATCTCCCTGTGACATGCCTCCACTTTTCCAGTGAGGATCCTGCCTCCTGGCATCCAGCTCTGCCCCAGTGACAGCTACCAGGCCAGAGAGAGCAACTGCTATCCCCATTTGGTGGATTTCCATGTAAGGTCTTATCCTTTGTGTGGGGCAGCAAGAGGAACATTGAGACAATGCAGGTGAAATAAATATTATTTTCCAAATAAACTGAACTTGCTGGCTCCAGTTTACTCATGGGTGGAGAGAATTGCACAGTCAGGGCAAAGGAATCCATTTTGTTCTATTTTTCACTTTTTAACCAAATCGTCATCAATTTTATCAGTTTTTGTAGTAAATATCTCCTAAAAAAACCCTCATATGCCCATGGGCTCTGTGGATGTAGTTGTAGTGTATGAGTAAATAAAGGCAGTAAAAAGGCTTAATTAATTCAACAATCAGATGCTTTAAGTAAAACTGAGGCCATCAGAACCAGAAAAAACTATCTCCAAACTCCCCAAGTGTTCCCACAATCACAGGAGAGCAAAAAAGCGAAACAGCCAGGGTTTAATTTTACCATTACATCTGCTAATCTGACACCGAGATATTTTCTTTACTATTATTGCTGAATTACAGTACTGTAGCACAGAGCAGAATCAGATGGGAAGATCAGGGATCTTTTATATGATTTGAGATTTCTGAGATTTCTTTTTTCCTAATCTTTCTTATTAGAAATCTTCAATAGCTTGAAGATTTCACAATGTAGAACTCAGGCAATAAACTGAATCATAGATTAAAGGATGCAGTAGTATCAAGAACAGTGCTAATCTCGGTTTACTAGCTCACATGGAAACTAAATCCCATATCATCCCTTCCAAAAATGATTCAGGCAGATTAAATCTGACAGAACAGTATGGGGTAATTTGCGCTGTGGTAGCATGTAGTGTACTAGTTTTCAGATAATTTCTCATTTCCAATGCATTTGAACATTTAGCTTTGAAACTCTGACACATAAAAGGGAAAAAGCATTTGAGAAAAACTGTTTTCTCCCTTTCCTTCTCACCTTTTAGTTCAGTTTTGAAGAAGTGAAGTGATGTGAAGACCGATTGCCATCTATTGGTGTGACAAAGAAATAACGTGAAGGAAAATTTCCTGGTCAAATGCAACTCAAGCACCTGAATTTCAAAAATCTAGAGGTACTAAGTCCCCATATGGAGCACTTGCTTAAGCACATTAGATGTTGTCTACGATGTACCTACAACTTAAATTAATGAAAGCACATATTTAGACAAAACCAGATTTTCCTCTTTTTTTCCTTTTTTCCCCCAAGCAGTATACTTGGATTCTCTAGTCAGGTTAGCTTTGAATGCAGTTAATAGGTATCAGAGGTTGTCTTTCTACTCTGCTGTTATTTATAGAGGCCTTTCAAGATACTACCTCCTGGCTTTGCAAAACAAATTAGAAATAATTAAAAAACAAAGGTCTTGCCTGTAACAGCTCCTTTTAGCTGAGAAAATTTAAGTAGCTTAGGGACACCCAAGAGATGGCCTTCTTTGCAGGAAAATTCAGATAAAGGAAGGAGTGGAGAAAGAAAATTCATTTAGGGGTTTCAAGGCAGAGCAACATTTCTTGATAAGCAGGAAGGGGAGAGGTTATGTCAGAGAGAGGGGCAGGGAAGGAAGCACAAAGAGAACAGGGGAGAAGAGGTGAGGAGACCAAACAACATGGATCTTGCATGTTTTTAGCCAGCTGTTCCCTTCACCAGCCTTTCTGCCACAGAATAAATATTTCCCAGCTGATCTTCCAATTTCATTGACTCTCAAATCCAAGAGCAGACAAGCTGCCCCATGGATGATGCTACCTCGATTGCATGTTGTCACACACCAGCTGGATGTTACTCTCACCATCCACCACTTGAGCAGTTTATATGACATTTTTCGATTTCCTTCCTGGTAGCACTGATTATGGATGTAACACTTTTCATTCTAACCCAGCTACTTTTGCTTAAAGGCAATTATTTCACAAAAGCAGAACTACAGGAACAACAGTCACCAGTGAGGGGAACGATGGTGGTGGTAATCTCTTCTCCCATCACAGCTGGGTCCTGAGCAGGACATGTGCTCTGGTATTAATGGCAAAGGCTCTTTCCATCTGTGCCCCCACAGAAATGTTTCTTAGTGAAGATTGGAGTTTTAGTTCAGGTTTCAGTGAAGCCATGGTTCCCCTTCTTTCTTGCTCCAAACACTCATTTTATGATAGCTCAAACAGGTCTTTTTTCCTTTCCTCACTCATAAAAGGGATGTGTCTGTATTGGTGTCATCATCAAGCCCTATACTTAAATTTTCTGTCTTCCTATCTATGACTCCAGCTGCATTTAGATTAGGTTTCTGTCCTCCTCTCAAACAACCTTGGCATAATATCCTCTTCTTCTAATGTAGAGCATTTTTCCACCGCTAATGTGTGGGAGCTGGAGGGCTGCAGTCCCCTAATGCCTTGTGAAATGCACTCTAGAACAAGAATCCACACTGCAAAACCTATTATTCAAACTAAGGCCTGCCAAACCTCTTTTTTGTGTGTGTGATCTTAGCAAGGAGAGCATGAAACGAGAAGACCAGAAGAAGCCGTTTTCTCTTCCTGAGGGTTGCTGCCAGCAGCACTGAGCTGATCACTCAGAAGGCTGGAGTGCTACAGCCCAGCATATACCTGTTCCCTGTGTCCTGGGCTATCATGTTGGCTGGTATAAATCAGTTTAGTTCTGCTGCATCTGTTAGAGTTGTCCCAGTTTAGACCTACTCAAGCACCAGCCCTTCACTTCCACCATCACCATCACTTCTGGGCACCAAACTACTGTCCAAAAGAAATTATATTAAAACAGCACTTCCCTGTTTTAGGAAAGAGACTTTCCATGAGTTATTCCCTCTGTCAGCAGGAGGTTGAAAGTGGCCGGTGTTAGTACGTAAGGAAAGTAGATTACCAGGGAGCTGGGCAATAACACATCTCAGAGCTATTTACCAAGTAGATTGGTTGATGTTAATGCCTGTTAGATCAGCATGGAAACAGCCTCCGAGGGTGTATAATAAACAATATTATCGGTGTTGGCGTGCAGGGAATATCAGATTCCACTGCTGACTGACAAAGTGAGAGATTGGTTTATTTACTATTAAGAAACCAATTTGTAGTGTTGTGAGGTTGCTATGTCTCTGTTTACTAGAAAATAATATATAGCTCTGATGTTCATTTGTTGTGTAAACATCTCTCAGTTACTTGATCCTCAAAAAGGCAGTTGGTGATACTGTTATTGTATGGGAAGGCTTAGTTGCACAATAGCATTAGCTTACTTTGGTTCTGTGAAATGAAATGTTGATCTAAACCACATTATGAAAAAACAGTAATTACTAAGTAAACAATGGAACCAGTTTTCTAAAGTAAGAGAATTTAATACGCAGAGGAAGAAAAGTCCACTTAGGGATTTTGTTACTGTGAATTGATTTTCAAGTTGTGTTATTGTCCATAACTTCTAGGTCTTGCATATACAGTGAAGACAGAAAAATACTCTCAGTGTCTTTGAGGCAAAGCACCCCATGCAAGAGTTATCTTCAGCAGCTTGGGAACAGACAACATACAGCCCCAAGACACTTTGCTGATGTTTGGCACTAAGAAATTGTGGTAATCATTCCTGTGAAAATCCCTGTGAAAGGTGAGGTGTGTGGTAAACACAGGGCCTGGCTCTTGCTATCAACACCAAGTTATAAGAGATGCAAAATCGCTGAATTCAATGAATGAGAATCACATTCATTCTTAGGAGACTTAGACGGCCTCCTTCTTCTATCATCTAACACCTTTGTGTAAATCACTCTAGTGTCAACTCATATATGGAAATACCTTATCTTTGGAGTCTCCACCTTCTTGAGCACCCAGAAGTCTTGGCAATAACTCTGAATCACTCCCACATCTGTCGGCAGTGAAAGTGTGCTCGTTAATATTATGGAATAACTATCTTTGAGCACTTGAAAGAAATTGTTAAAAAATTCTTAATGGGTGTAATAACAGGGTCCTGGAAATATGCAGTGCAGAAGGCTGTAAACAGGAGACTTCTGGAACTTTGGAGTCCTGGGAGCTAGTATAAAAGTTTCTGTGCTAGGATGAGATGAATCATCCCCTTACTACAGAAGGAACCTGTGGTGATTCATTTAGATTTGGTCTTCAAATTTATAGCTGCTCGAGTTAGGGCAGGTAAATTACCCTATTTCCACCCCTGCCATTCAATTAGTTCCACAGAGTCAGGGTTGTGTGAAACATTTCAGAGTAAGAGCTCCACTGCCATCTTTTATATTCCTGTCCGTACTTTTAAACGCTCATTTTAACAACACTGGTAAAATTTGTTATTCTGTTAAGACAGCCAGCAGAGGACCTTCAGTTATTTAAGTCATGCTGGTAGCATGGGATAGAGTTTACATGATGTATGCAGCTTATATTGGCCATTTGCAGAAAGAATTCCCCCTCCACTCCTGCATATTTTCCCAGCATTTCTGACATGAAATATGCAGCACAACAACATCTAGGCATTTTCTTTCTACACATTGGACCATGAAAACATAAGAATGCAATGAAGGCACAAATCCCAAGAGGTCCTGATAAAGCATCACTATGTGGATATTTATTCTCTTCTTTACCAATAATCACTGTAATCTAATTAAGAATTATAGGAGTTTGGAAGGGAAGCTGTGGTACAGCTTCTGAAAGAGATGTCTTGAAGTCAAGGAAGGTTTGTCCTTACTGTCAATTATATGTTCTGACGGAGGATATTGAGCATGTTCTGCCTTATTGATTCAGGGGCACTATCTGTCACATATGAAAATCAGATTTCATTAAGTATTGCACTATTCCAAATGTGCTCTTCAGAGTTCTGGTTATAGAGGGCTATAGAGAAACTATTGGATTAATAATGTTGATTTCATTGACTATGGATTTGGTAATGGTCATTTCAAATTTGAGGGCTTGATCTTGCAGCCAGTTGCTATTCAACCATTGGCTCTAATGCATTGTGCACGTAAGGAGAGCAAGAACTGAGCACTGGTGTGCAAAGTTCAGCATGGACCACAATACAAGGGAGATCATTATGATAAGCAATATGAAAGTGTAGCACTAATGACACAAGAGCATTGACATAATGTAACAGAACCTGTAAGCAGCATTCTCTAGCACAACTAAAACCATAGTTTTTGACTTAATAATGCTGAACAGGGGCCTAAGTCAGGAAAAAAAAGTGTTGTCAATTTTGGTGCAAATTAGAACAATAGAGTCAACATGATGGGAAGCACTACTGAGAACGTTCGTTCAAGGACTTCCTCCTTCCCAACTCTTGTTTCTCAATTTTTGACAAAGCTCCCACTCTGCAGATGTAGTAAGTTCTTCTCTAAAGAGAGAGGAATGAAAAAAATCTAGTAGACCTTCCTGACAAGGAAGTTAAACCATGTTTTTTCATCTACATAATACTGACTTGGGATGATGGGATATATGAGGAGCGAAGCCATAGAATATTCTCATCCTTTTACAGGAAGGCTGTATAAGCAGCCATTAAACCTACTTTATGCTGTGATATTAGCAGCTCTTCTTACAAAAAGAGCTTCCCTCAGGAACTGAGTAGTCTTTGCCAGGTTTGCCTCTCAAATACACAGTTCACACTGCCACCAATACATGGCATTGCTCTTGAAATCCTGTGCTGTTGTCCATTTTCACTTCATAGGAGTACATTCTGCAGCAGAGTTCTGGGACTGAGCATGCTTCCAGAAGCTTTGGGTAAGTTTAACTCTTTTTACACAATTTCTCTCAATTTCAAATGGCATATGGTGCAATCAACTTTTGCTGTCAACTCTTATTTTGAAGGAGTGCTTGTTTCTGCTCCCCTCTTTTCTTTATCTACTTCAGAAGAACCTGTTACAAACAGAAGACAGTCTCAAAGACTAATTGTAGTTTTCTGCAATATTCTGACTTTTTAGTTGCTGTGCAGCCAATTATTATTTAGCATCTGCTGTTGTAAGCCACTATGTATTAATCAGTGTTCCTGATCCTATACACTTTTTCAAAGGACTCAGTCTTTCCTGTAGGCAAGCTCTTTGAACATTGCAAGTGGATGACTTGCTAAGGTCTTTTGTACGAAGAAATTAACATTTTAAAAATAGAAGAAATAAAAAAGAATCAGGTTTGGTTTATTAACACATGCTACAGTCAAAAATTGAATAATGCTTCGGCCTTTGCAGTGCAGCATCAGACAATATACATTTGTGACCATTTTTCCACATTTTGCTGAAATGTCTCCATTGAGCTTTTAATACCAGTTTGTTATTTCTTAACATCTGGATCAGATTTAATTGTAATTACAGATGTTGAAAAGAGCTCGGGGTTTTGAGGGGGTGGGAAAGGTGGCTTTCAGTAGAAGAATGAGCCTAGAGTCATTCAAAGGGAATCCCATTCACGACAAATTATTTACTTTCTCCTTTACCTTACTGCAACAAGGCTCAAAAAAAACCTGTCCAGTATTTTTGTCCAAGAATTTCAAAAGCAGCTGAAGCAGGGTTCAATTGCCTAAACTTAAGCATATAGCACTATTTTGGACCCACTAGGATATTCAAACATCAATATGGAGCTGTCAGCCATGTCATCAGGAAGACCCATGACATTCTGGCTGGACACAAGTATTTCAGAGTGAGCACTGAAAATTAGTAGCCACATTTGCAATTCTTGTACATAATGCTTGAACAGGAGTTGCATAGCTGTTCCAGCTTGCCAGCAGTGATGACAAAGATAGGCACTGGTCATTTGGAAAAGATAAAATCTAAGCCTTTAAACTAGAAAGAGCAGCAGTAGTTCAGAACTATGATAGTAACCACTGAAAACTGAAATACTAAAGATACAGCAGCTACAATGCAATTGCCATTGATAATGCTGATGAGTGTTGATCTCCACCTGCTAGAGGAGCTAAACAGGTTATCAATTTAGTTATCATTAAGAAGCAAAGTGAATACAAAATGCTTTCAGGTGCAGAAGACATTCAATTGAGTTTTATCATGTGCTAGATGAAAAACTGAGATTCTGGATCGAATCCCCTGCCTTGTATAAATGGTTTTTGTTCCCCCACACTAAATGGAAATATATTTAATTACACCCCGAAGGAAGTCAATCCCTCCATCCTACACATAAGGAAAAGACACTTTGATTCAGATTCTTTGTACTCCAGAAATATTTCCATCACTGATGTGACTCTTCTGGGGGCAGTAGGCAAATTTTATTTTGTCCACGCCTGGTCACAATAATAGTTGTGGGGCCATTATTATACAAAGCAGACATTTGGGGTGATATTTACTAACTAAAAGTAGATTTCTGTATTTAAGCACTCTCTATAGGCTTCCTTTATAATAAATGGTGAAAATAAAACATTTTTGTTGTTTTTCCTATGCTAAAGTAGGCATCTAAAATAGGTCAAAAGAACTGCACCTTAGAAGTGCCCATTTCTCTTCACCATTAACACAGAACTTCAGGTAGCTCAAAAGTAAATGTCAGCACTGCAGATATCGATAGTTAGATGAGATTAATTCAGTTCCAGGAATAAGAAGGGGTGCAGATTATGTTAATGCTTCTTAACAGCAATTATCCATGTTATGAGTTATACTCAACTATGGATTAAGCAAGAAACAAGCTTAATGTATCTTTGTCTTTAAGCCCATAATAGTCCTGCTATTGCAACATTCCTTCTAGTGGGAAGCAATACATGAGTGATGATATACAGGTATTTAATATGACACTTTATGACAAGAGTTGGATATCAGTTCTGTAATGCCCCTATTACCATATTTTTCAGCACAACAGTTCATCATAAATGTCTACATTAAATATTAGAACAGCATCTGTCTCATGTTGTAGAGTATTGCAGTAGAGATATTTAGATTGGTATGAATAAAAAAGTATGGGTGTGGGAGCACCACAAGGATCACATTGTGGAAGGAGGACTAGAAGAATGATGCGTTGATGTCACTTAGATCAGGAGGTCACCAAGATCCCAGCACATCTCTGTGTTTCTTCTCAGCATTCTCAGACTAGGAAACAAAAGATAAGTGAGTAAATCCTGATAACTCGCAAGTGGGACAGGATGCAGAGACTAATCCCTGTCAGCTTATAAGGGGAACTAAAAAGGTGTCTCCAAAATCACCTAAGATGAACCCAGAAGATGTGAAGAGAAACTGGTCTGTTTCTGTTGTCCTCTGTGTCGCCACAGGAAATCTCAGTCTGTCTGCCTGCAGACCGGCATCTTGGTGCTCCAAGGGTAGACAAACTATTTGGATATACATGTTTTGATGTCGTACGTGCTTGTGGGAACGTGTGGATGAATTAATAAAATCAGTTTTGTTTTAAAATACTATTGCCTTCCCCTCTCTAAGGTCTCCTGCTGAGATCTGCTAGGCTGTTGTTAGAATGTGGCAGTATTATTTCTGACAAAGTACTTCTCCGTCTCAGTCAACGAACAGCTCCTCATCAGCCTAGATCCACTGTCTTTCACGTCAGTAAATATCCAAGGGCAGGAATTATTTCACACTACTGTAACACTCAAGAATTCTTGAGCATTGCACCAGATTTTTGGAGGCAAAGATAAGAAAAGATTACAGTCCTGTTTAACTTTTAATTTCAGACTAGCAGCATGACTAAACTCACAATTACATTATTTCACCTGGATGACAGTGAACAGAAAAAATGGACAATGACAAACCCTGTCCTAGAAAGCACTGAATTATGGGAGACAGGGTGGTTTACAACTGTTTGTGTTCCACAGCTTTGTGAATGAACAGGTTGAAATCTGGCACTTACCTTAGGAAAGAAAAATGAATACTTGGGTATATAATTCATTCAAAAGAAAAAGAGCCAAGCCCTTTCCTGGCATAAATTGCCACAGCTCTATTGATTTCAAACAAGAGCTGATTTGCATCGGATGAACATCCAAGCCATATTTTATTACATGCTCAATTTTGATTAATTGCTATTACAGTCCTAAACAGGATTTTTCATTGCTCAATTATTTTCAGCACCATACATGAAAAGAAAACAAAAAGCTCTGCTGCTGAATATACCATACTCTCTAGCTGTGAGACAATAATTCTTTTCATAATTTAAAGAACATTAGACTTGATGTTCCCAGTTGACTTGTCTGTGAAAGGTGAGCAACTACATCTCCTACACTAGTCCAGGTGGACTCAAAAATGTTGCCTGTATTCAATTTTCTGACATTCCTTTCACCAGTGTGTTAGGTCATCAGGAATGCTTCCTGAACAGAAAACCCCAAATGGACACTTTAAATGTCTGGACAGAACTTGAAATGGTTTCCTATGTGACTGGTACAGAGGTAGCTGTACGAGACATCTGAAAAACTCTTACACTCATTGTTCAGGACTACAGAAGTATTATTCATGCAGCGGGCCTCCACTCTTCCGTTACTCCTGCCTTTAATTTACATATCATTACAATTCTTCCTTAGAAATAAAAAAAAAAATCCACATTATTCTGAGTATTGTGCTCCCATGATACATACCAGTTTGGTTTTTTGTTTGTTTTTTTTTTTTTTCTTGATCCGTCAATGATTTTAAAGTTTATTTCCTTTCCTTCTGTATTAATATAGTAGTAACATACTGGATGTTTGGGAAAGTCATGTCTGTAGGTTGTTATTCTATAGATATGCAAGACAGAGGGGAAAAGGAAGGAGAAGGTGAAGTGAGAGGGAGAGAAAAAGACAGAAAAGCAGGAAAGAAGGAAAATAAAATTGAGAGGGAGAAGAGGAAGAGGGAGGAATGAAAGAAAATGGGCAGCTACCCTGCAGCTAGAGGAATCAACACATCTGATTGCACTGTGAAACGGAGCTGAGTGAATTGTAGATCAAAGCACAAGTCAAGAGGTGGTTTCTTCAGATAGTTCTCCTCTGTGGAAATCCTTGTGGATAACAAATGAGCATGTTTACATCTAAATTTTTTTTCTCTGATAAATCTGCACCTTATTTGCCTTATTTCTGTTTATTTAACAGGTTTTTTTCAGTGGATTCATCCTGAATACATCAACATCCTTCATCTCATTCTACCATGGTGTAATATACGTGACCCCCTTCTTCTTGTTTTAATGCACATTTAGAATTCTCTCACGTGAGTCTGTTCTGTGCTGTCTAGTGTCATGATCTCCTCCGACTTCATATGCCAAGCAGCCTTGGACTAAATTTAAAACTTAGATGGAAGATCTGAAAAATACATCTATACAAAAAACCCAGTAGTTTTGGTAGTTCAGAACATAAGGTTATTCTCCGTGAGTAGGCAACCCACACCTTTAGAGAGGTGCTATAGAATTTGCTAGAGGATTATAAAATGCTATATGGTTTTAAAGCAGACTAGAAGATTCTTTAGTAGGGAGTCTATGCCCTGTTATGCTTTATGGCCCTGGCCCCTTCACAGTGATAAATCTGGCGGATTCGAATGGTCATATAAAAGGGTATTTGCTTCAGCAAGCTACCGATAAAATGTGCTATGGTTCCAAAATCGGGTTCTATTTTCAACCATACACATCTACAGATGTTTGTAAATTTGGTTCTGCCATCTTGAAGACATGAACAGTAAAATTTTCCACAGTATATATTATGGGAGCAATTGTTTGATCGCAACTGTTAAAGAAATGAGAATCTGTTCTTTCATGAGGTTGTACAAACCTAATATAATAAGGACTATGGAAGGAAGCTCAGTAAACAGTAAATGCTGATTTACTCCTCTGGGCTATTAATATTTTCCCATACATCAATATCTAGATCTGTAACCATTCTTTTTCATAGGATCATGAGGAATTTCAGGTTGGAAAGGACCTCAGGAGGTCTCTAGTGCAACCTTTTGCTCAAAGCAGGATCAGCTCTGATGTCACATCAGGCTGTGCAGGGCTTTACCCAGTCTGGTCTTGGAAACGTCCAGACACAGGGGCTGCCCAACCACTCTGGGCAACCTGTGAATCTTCCTTGTTTCCACATAAGCCTGCTGTGTCTCATCCTCCAATCATGCATCACTTCCTTAGCTAAGGCTTTTCATTTGGTTTGTGGGTTGTCATAGCTATGTCTTAATCCCTAAATTGGATTTATATTGGTGTACCTTAATGCCTGTAAAAAGTCTTGATGATACTAATGAGATTATGCCCAAATGCAAAGGCATCCATACCAGTCCTGTTGCAGGACTGCAGACTTTGCAGACTTTCTCTGTAAGCAAAGGGCAACAAATATTAAGTGAAGAAAAATAAATTAGACAATTTCAAGTTGTCATTTAAATAAATACCTTTTCTGTAGATCTCACTTGCTGAAGTAAAAACAAAAAAACCCAAAAAACCCTCCTCCATTAGATATATAATTTAACAAAGCTGGGTATGTAAAAGAAACTGGAGCAGCAGGTGTCTTTAAAACAGTCCAAGTTGAATCCTGAGGAGCTTTATATGTTGCAGTAATGATCTGCCTAGAATTATATGAAATTTTCTATTACCTAGCAAAATGCCATATCAGTATGCTAGCTCATCCCACATATTTAAAGTCAGAGATAGGCAAATAAATGAAAGCAAGATTGGAGACTGTGACATAAAAATAGAGAAAACAGGAGTCTAATATATACTGTCAGATAAAAGGAGCCTGAAGGGAATGATAAAACAGTTTTAATACCCTGAAGGAAGCAATATCAAGGAATGGAGAGAATTATTCACATTATGTACAAGACCAAAACCAACTAGTGTTTACCAGGACCTGCAAATCTTAAAAAATAAAATATTTGGGCATGACAATATGAACATTTTAGGAGAACAATAATACCTAACTGGGACTCCAGAAGGGAGAATGACACATTCCTCAGGTTTCTTCAGACCTTTGCTCTCTTGCTGGTCAGCCAGTTGGACCCTGGCCCTTTAGTTGTCCCCTTCTCAATGGCAGGACCCACCTGCTACACTACCCTGCCCCCCCATGTTGATTACCTTGGTTGGCCAGAGCTCAATTCAACCCAATGCTCTTCTCCACTCAACAATTATGGGGTTAATTAGTGCCCACCCAGGTCTTACCAATAATAGAAACACCTGTGAGAGCCAACCTGTTTCAGAGAAGGCTACTTTGAAAGCTTGAAGGCTGGTTGTTATGTCTCTCTACATGAAGACTGGCTTATAGTCTCACCATGGTCAGTGGTGGAACCCCATTGCACACTGTCTGCTAAGCCACAAGTAGCAGCGATGACCAGGAGTGGATCAGCAGAGCAAGAGCCCTGTCACCGAGGACGTGAAACTTGCACCACATGCATTTCAGGGGGCTTCCTTCAGATTAAATCTAGCCCACTCCTGTTTCCTGCATTCTCACTACCAACTAAAATGGGCTAGGTGTGCTTCTGGAGTACCTCTTCCAGCCTGGCTTCATCTGAGATTGTTCTAGTTTAGGCGCTCTGAGACCATTCTGAACCAAAGCAGAGAACTGGGGATGGTGAGGAGATTCACTTCAAAAGTGCACTCTTGATCCAAATTAAAATGCTAATAGAGATGAATACAATTATTCAGAGTTTCCAGGCAATTGTCTCCTTAGCCCTCTTCAGCTGGGTCAGAAAAATCTGGGCTTCCTTCTCAGCATGAAGCTCTTTTTGTTTCTGCATTTTTACATTTGTGTTACTCACCCTCACACTTCCAGTTTCTGCAGGGAGCATTGTTTAGATCAAACTTTTCTACTTCATAGAACCCTAATATATATTTTTTTTTCCACTGGAAATAGCAGTCCATATATATCACATTTAAACAATAAGCTTGCCTTTCTCTGATACCATTTCCAAGGCCAAGGGCCTCAAGGAAGTAGTCCAAAGATCTCCAGAGATTCAGAGGCCCCAGGAAGGAAACCACTACTTAGAGATGACCCACCGAACAAAGAACAGAGCCACTAATTAGCCTAGGATAGTAAGGCAGTACTTACAGCCAATGCCCTACTTCTGCAGAGGTAATGATGCCTCTTCAAATGCTCTACTACTCCATGTCACTGAATCTCTCCCATACAGTTCAGGATTAAATCAGAGTAATCATATAAGGGAAAGAAAATTCCACATGTGTTACAATTAGCTTTAAAAAAACTGTCCTTTTCAATGCTCAGCATCACAGATCATCTTTGATTATAAAGACATTTTATTAGTTATGATGACTCCATGTAGGCCAGAATCTGTTGCAATAATATCTAAGATTACAGTATAACCAAAAAATAAAAGAAAATGAAGGTAGGCATTGTCTTCATTATTCCTTTATACTGTAATATCTTCTGCAAGATAAATCAAGTGGATTTTACAAGCTGTGTGTTACAGCACAGATTCATTTTTCATAGCTTTCATAGACATTTTTTCTGCATTAAGCAAACAACTGCCAAATAAAGGCTAAACTGTGCTTTTGGAGTCAAGCCATCCCTCGAGCAGTTTTGCATGAATCACATCGTGTTTATTGGTAGCCTCAGACAAACAAGCAGTAGCCCTGACTAATGATAACAAACGTAATAAAATAGTTCTGCCTCAATGCTCCTGGAAAAAAGAGGAGAGAGGTAGTATAACAACATT
>NW_010298306.1:38609-43639 GCF_000700745.2 Antrostomus carolinensis
TCTGTCACTGCCAGACAGCACAGACATCCTTTCCCAAATTAATTCCTAAGGAAAGAGCGCATGACCAACAGCAAGTAAATTAGATATGACACAGGTTACCTGGATTTAATTCCTTGCTTTGATAAAGACTTCCCACATGACTCAGACAGGTCCTTTTTCTGTCTCTCTGTTCCCAAGCATTATGTACAGAAACAGTTGTTTACTTCAGAGAGTATTAAGAAAATGTTTGTTGCATATTACAGGAGACTATGGCAAGGACAGTCAGACAGTCCAAGATCTTTCCCATGTGGGATGAATCTAATTGTTTAACAGATCCTATATAAAAGCACAATAACATTGTTTTAATAAAAGATCCTCATTCATTATTGTAATTATCTTCACAAGAATATGTGGAAAAGATTATACCCAAGTAACATTTCATAATATTTTTCTTTAGAGCCTGAGAAATTGCTGGGATGTTGAAATACAAGTGCCAGCATTTCTTTCCCAAACCAAGACAGAATACACTGGATTTAGTGCGGCAGCACCACCTGTTGGTAAATTTGCCACCAAGTTATCTAAAAAGCAAACAGAAAATTATCAAAGCAGACCATGAAATGAAATGCTAAAATATAACCTGCAAACTGTATCTTCAACTGTATCATCTTGCTGCCAAGACCCATATGTGAAACTAGGACGCACATCAAGGGGCATCCATATTATTAATACCAGAGAAATATTCTTCCACACGAACCATTATTTTATTATATGCAACATTTTCTTAAGCCAGAATCTCACATTTTTTACCCTCGGTAATTTTGCAGCAGCAAAGGCTGCCTAATTTGCACAGAAGCTTCAGATTAAAATCAGGGTGGTTCTTCAAAGTGAGTATACGCCGAAAAGAGTGTTCCTGGAAGAGGCAAAGCTATTGTAAGTGGCAAACAGTTTATCAAGCTGTCAGCAGTGTCAGTTCTGGCTGTGAAATCTGAAAGAGCAGCAAATGTAAGGTTAACGAGTGATTACTACTTCGGGAAGGGTGACATTCACATAACTGTGAAAACAGGGAAATCTCACAGCTCTTACTGATGAGATTGTTTTTCCAAAGTGGAATAGTAACTCAAATTACTAGAAGATTGTAAAGGAAAATACACATCTCATCACCTCAAGCTCCGAAACAGGCTGTAACGTGCAGATAAATATTTTGCTTGCTGCTATACTATCTATGGGGATGCTAAACAGGGATTATGGCACATTGTAATAAAGGCAAATGACATGGAAAGGAAGTTGCCATCAACTGTAGAGATCTGAACAACAATCTGGGAAAAAAGCCCCAGACAATTTCACTAAATAAACTCAAAACTAAGAGAATCTAATTTTGTGTAATGTCTTCACCTTCTACACTGAGTGTGTCAGCCTTTCTAGACCAAGAATCCATCCTTAGGCACATGCTATTGTGCTTGGACTATGCCACGTCGTTCACATGTGGTCGTTGCTCAGAAGCAAATCCACCACTACATGTTACTGCTGGGCACTCTTATTTTTTAGGGCTCGAGCTACGGTGCTGAAATCATCCTAAGGCAGACCTGGCCATCATATCACTTGTTGTCCAGCCGAGCACCCACTCAGAAAAGCAGTCCCAAAGCCCCCGTGGTCTTCTACTGCCAGCACAAGCAATGCACTTGCATCCACTGGGGTCTAGTCTCCAACCACAAGTGCCTGAAGACAAGGATCTCTGGCTTCCCTTACACAAAAATACTGATATTTTGTTTCATACCTCTAGTAACTTATTGCTTGCTCATATACTTTATGTGATGACTCGTTATTTTTATTATGGATTGAGGCTTAAACAGCTGGTCACACGACTATTTGCATTCTGCTTTGGAGAACTGAGAGTCTAGCCAGGCAGCCAAAATTACAAGTACCCTGGTTTTGCCAGTCCTACTTCTAATTGCTCATGCCTGACAACATGATCAGTGTCAGCAGTTTCAGTGCTTAGTTTCTCATACTGGTTACATATGATCAATTGCACAGCTTTCCTCCTTTTTAAAATTTCCTCACTGACTGACACATCCATTTATTTACAGTTAAATAGACACAGGCTACAGATTTCCCTTCCGTCAGTGCGACGGGATAAAGGATAAAAGGAGCAGCACGGAGGACAAGCAGCAGTTGGGTCTCCTCATTCCTCGCTTGGTCTCTCACTGCCAGCAATGGGAGGAAAATTTCAAAGGGGTCAGCATTGGGCACTGCAGAATATGGTCTCTTCCACTTTTTATTGCAACAGAGTTGTCACTTCATTGCTAGGAAAGGGACTCTACAGAAGGTTTGTACACCCTACTCTCTGCACAAGAACAGCAGTGTTCATTGCTCTTCTGATGGAAGCATTACCCGCAAATAACTGCACTGACATTTTCTTCTTTGCCCTCTTACTCTCCCTGCCACAACCACATTAATAAGTCAGTAAGAGCAGGCCTCCTTCTTTTGAGATTTTCAGATGACTAATAGAGTTCAGATACCCCAATTAATTTGGTGCCCAACATAAGGCATCTTAAAAGAACCTCAATTTTTCAGCAAACAGTCATTCAGCATTATATGAAGATAAAATAGCATTTAATAAACTCAAAGGATATGGCAAGTACAAATTTAAAGCATATGAGAACATCTTTGACTTTCATTAGGACATCTCACAGACTTGGAGATAAATTATATATTATTTCTAAAATATTCACTTGTGCCTATCTAGAAATTATGCATTTGTACCCTGCACATTTGAAAGTGTAATCACTGTGCAATTCAGTACTATGCTGAGCTCCATATGCACAAAGCATTTTTAAATAATGTGGTCTTTTTCTCCCCTATATTGCAAAGAAACAGAAGGATAACGTACTGTTTGTAACAGTACTGACAAAACACCAGAGCACTCCACTAACAGTATATTTTCCTTTGCATCATCCTTCATCAACTGTCTTTGATTTTATATCATTGTTTTGGTTCCACAAAACAAACATTTTTTTTCCTCCTTCTTTTGAGATGAAACAGTTAAACACAGAGAACTGGTAATCATTGTGGTAATGATCTCTAAATATCCTAAGTAATTTATTATTTATTACACAAACATTCATATTTTAATTGAGTAAGTTCATTTTTGGGTTAACCCTCTATTAGCTTCTGCTGCAACAGAAAAAAACACAGCTATTGGCAAAATTGCTCTGAGGCTTTTCAAATGCCCAGGGGTTATGATGTAACCCACAGTCAATTTTATCTCTGGCATCTTTGTAACACCTACATTTTTGCCTAAAATACACCTTACCTGTGAATATGCTTTCCCTGCTTATGTGCAAAACAGATGTCTGAACTTTGTGATTATCTCAATATCTTGGCATGTTTTACCCACAGTACATACATAGTGGGTCTTTTTAACCATGTTTTCTATATCTGCATTCTAATATCTATATTCTACATATGTATTGATATTTACCCATTATTTGTATTTCATGTCATCTTCTGCTGTGTTCTGAATCAACTCATTCAGCATCTTCTTCACTGTAATTGTTGTGGATCCACTACCAATTCCAGACATACTGCCCTATACATGCTGCCCCCCAAAATTTTATATTTATACTGTGAAGAACAGGAAATGAGGAGAGGAACACACATGAAATCATGCTGTGTTATGGTAATCTTGGGAGAACGTTTTTCTCTATCAGAACTTCGACAAGAGGAGACTAAGAAAGTTGCAGTCACTCTGAAAAGCTTCTAATTTTAAAATGACCACCAGTTGTAAAATCCTAAGAGTGCCAGGGCTTGCTCTGGGGCTCTTCCTTTTTTTTCTTTGCTTTCCTGCGTAGTTCCAGCAGCTCTAGCCTGCTTGCCTTATAAGCCAGACAGTGAGACTGACTCTCTTGAACTGCTGTTTCAGCTTACTGATAAATAGATCAAGCACAGAATACTTTATTTTTCTAGCTTATTTTATCATGGTGACTCTTTCCTAATGTCACATTAAAACTCTGCTCCCTCCATTTCCAAACTGTCCACTAAGTTAAAAAAAAAACAACCTCACAACCATAGTTACCATAGAAACTATCTCTAAGATACAGAACAATTTCTTAAAGAAGTCTGCAGAGGAGTACTGAGTATCATCATAGCCATGATACAATGGTTCAGAGGGAAACGAGGGGCTGGCTGTGCTCCAGAGCCTGAATTTCTCACAAGTTTCTTGCAGTGATGAAGAGTGTCTCTGTTGAAATAGGAATGGCTATTTGCAGTGAACCGACTTATCAGTGGGTCACACAATTATCATCCATCCAAGTCCATCACAAAATAATAAAACCAAGTAATAAAGTTTATCCCTCTACATCTTCAAGTTGTTACAGTTGTTGATAGTACGACTGGGGTGCTGCCTCTGTCCCAGCTGATGGAGAATGCTCTCTGCCTTTATGTTTGTATCTGTAAAAGAATGACAGAATTCCTCTAAATGGAAATAGTGTGTTATCTGGTCTTCTCATGGTACTGACATCTTCCAGTCTTGCGCTACTATGAGCAAAACAAATCTCTTGTCATTTCAGTCCATAAAAGGCTCCCTTTGGCATTAAAAAGTCTGTAAAAACCATAATTACAATTGCAAAAAACCAGAGACAAAACCCAAGTAACAGATCCCACATGCATTCCCAATGCATGACATGTCAGGCATAAGTGCAGACACTTTTCTACTCAAAGATGCTGCCAAATGAAAAAAATGTCAATGCTATTTGTTCCTGCTACGAAAAAAAATATGTTTTCTGAACTGCATTTCAAAATCACTTTGTACTGAGAATGCCTGCTGGAACACGATTCAGAGCTGTTAGAGGAGAATTCTGCTACCACCTTCTGGCTGACAGAAATACTTAGCACTTACTGAACCAGCGTACTCAGAGTTTGTAATGTGGTTGCTGTTTTTTCAGTCTGTACTCTTCACATGTTACTGATCCATTTTCTTTAATACAGAAAGAGGAAATATACACACAAAAAAAGTTACACTTTCATTTTGCAAACCTTTCTGGTTAAAAGAAAAA
>NW_010298307.1:0-534 GCF_000700745.2 Antrostomus carolinensis
CTTTCAAGCAACAGCCTGTTGGATTAATGAGATCCAAGTGAGTAGTTATTTTACATACATCAGAATGGACTTTTTTTTGGAGGGGGGGGGTTTATGATTTTTTCTGTTTGGTTTCTTTTTTTATTTGTGAGGGTTTTTTTTTTGTTGGTTTTTTTTTTTTTTAACTTCACCCCCTGTACAAACAAAATCAGTGATTGAGAAATCATGGAGCAGAATTCATATCACAGGGTTAAGGCCTGTAGCATGGAAGCCAGCCAGTAACAGACTCATTTTAGTACCTCCCTGTAAAATATACTTTCCTTCTTTTGAGACAAGAAAGGGTTTTGTTACAGGTTTTCATTAGATCCTCTCATTTTACTTGTTTTTAATGGGCAGGGAGGAGGAAAGAGGGAGCGCTGACCTGAGGAGCTGACTGACAGGGGCAGCATGTGCTCGCCTGTGGCATTGGCTCTCCTGCCCTGGTGACAGTCAGCGTTCTGCTTTGTGCACACACAGAGCAGACAGGAATACAAATAAAACACCGCAGCCACTGCC
>NW_010298308.1:0-14705 GCF_000700745.2 Antrostomus carolinensis
TATATATATATATATATATATATAAAAGCATGCTTTTCTATATTTTCTCTATAATGTCATTTATCTTGCTCTGATACTTCTGACAGCTTGTGATACTTTCAGAGCTTACATTTCAAAGAACTTTTCAGCAGTTCAATCTCCTTTTGGGTGCCACAGTCTGGCCTCAATTCACCCAGCTGAAACACAGCCGAGCATTTTGAGGAGCAGTAGAGATTTATTTCAGAAGAGCTAAAGGTGGAATAAGCAGCATCAGGCTGCCTCCCTCTTCAGCAGCTCTGTAAGGCTGGGCTTAGCTCTTCTGAAGTTTCCTAGATGAGGTTGGCCACAGGTTGCACTGAACGTGATATAATACTAAAGCATAATTTTCTCAGCTTCTGCTAAGGCAGCCTCATCAGCTTCTGAGAATCAAATCCCTCAATGGCAGAGAGGAAAATATTTGGGAAACCTTCATTGTCCCTTCTCTCTTCCTGGAGTGAGAGAAAGTACAAGGAGTGCTAGCAGCAGTAAATGGCACAATCGGGGTAACTAAGGGCGAGATCCTTGTGTGACTAGAAAAGCACAGACCACAACAGAAATGTTCTTCAGAACAAAAGTAGAAATTATATTAGCATCCTTATTTTCCTGAATAATAAAAATCCCTCTATGGCAATCTATGCATCTGATTGAAGTTAATATTTAAAAAATTATATGTTTGAAAGCACATGGATACACCATTTATCATTATTGCTCAACAACTTGTATGATCCTAAAGATGTCATCAAGAAAGTGATAAGAAATTTAACTTGTTCTAGCACTGTACACTAATTAAACTGTTTAGTGCAGAGATCAGCATAAATAAGGAATTGGCAAACAATGATGTGAGCATAGGATGATTTGTAATATCAGCACATTGATGCACTGGGCTCAGATACTGTAATTTGATTGGCAGCGCTTTATTAAGTTTTGGCAGCATTTAAGTAGACTGGGAGTGCTGTTATGAAGCTCAAGCACATTAATCCAAGCTCCAGCTCTCGTTAATACTGATGAGTGAAGGCAGTTAATTGAATTATGTATGAAGTACTGCTGATTAAATAATATTTCACTCCCTGCTATAGAATTAACTCTGCTTTATTAACAGCCACTGTTGTCTCTAATAGTGAATGTCAGAGGGACCTTTTCTCAGCCATCCACTTTCTTTTTTTCTTTTTTTTTATACCATCTGTTCAGGTTGCTTATATATTACAATCCATCCCTACTTGTACTAGCCTTTGTAATAAATATTTTTTGTTTTCCCAAATGTTGGTGTGATATTGGAAAACTTTTATCCCCCTATTGGACAGGCTTCAATATAACTTTTGAACTCATTTTTCTCACTAACAGAAAAAGATTCTACAGATTACATAAACACATACTTTTGAGGTCATTGTAAGAATGAAATACAATATTAACTGACTACTTTCATTTTAGTTTGTTGCTGATTTCTACTTTCTACCTTTTTCTACTGTTTTAAAGTATTTCATATAAAACCAGGGACACACTGTTAATGAGAGGAAAGAAAGGAAAAATCCAGACACAGAATCTGAGGTCATAAAGAAATTGTAAAGTAGGGCTTTAGAAACTAAACTAATATCCTTTCAGGAACTCTACTGAAAAACTACAAGAATTACTATCCTCACCATCTGGCAGATGTTTACAATTAATATCAAAGACAAGACACCTGAAAGAGATCTCAGTTATTTAGCTGTTCAAAGACAACATGACAAAAGCTAATTAGGGAAGTGGCAATGTTTTAAACAACAAAAGCCTCAACATTGTCAAGACACAAGGGTGTGGACCATGTTGTCAGAAGGCCAGTTCTCTGTGTTCTTTTATCCTTTGCTAAGACATGCTATGAATTGCCAAAACATACCGAAATTACATTCACTGAAATTAGGTACTAACATGTATATTAAAGAACATGGAATACAGTGTGCAAAGTGTATAAAGTCACAAGCTTCTGTAGTTACAAATAATGATAAGCATTTTTAAAATATGCAATGTTGGAGGTCTGACAAAGAACTACTATTTTAATTTCAGTGCAGAGGACACAGCCATTTAATGATCAGCCTTGAAATATTCTAAGAGTAAGCTTTCTGGTGATGGTCCTATTCCTGGCCATATGTAAAAGGTTTTCAGTGAAATGAAATACTAGTGCACAAGTGACAGTGGCAGAATACAGAAAATATAACTGAATAGTAGCAGAGATCAAGGATGATGAATTTTAATACATATTAAAACATGGAAATGCAACACTTTCACTATTACATATTACTTTGTAATCCATTTATTTCATAAAGACAACTGAGCAACAGTCTTTTTAAAGTGTCTTTGGAGAACAGAAAGCCCAGAGCAAATACTTTGTATAGACGTATTACAATATATTTTTTTTTAATTTCCATTGATTATCTTGTGTGTCGCCAGGAAAATATTTTTTTATAATTAAGTTGATGTAATAACCAGAAACTTCGAAGGAAATGCTTACAGAACATTGTTTAATGAAAGTGAATCAGTTATTTCTTAATTCAAACTGTAAGAATACCATCAGTTAGGATCAGAGGAGACAGAAAGGTCTCTAATTAAGGTTATTCATTGCTTTTACATGATTTTTCCCCTTGGTATTCTTTTAATTACTATGTTCTAAAACAAAACTTCAAGAATGCAAATACTGTACTGAAACCCTGTTTCATAATATAAGTTTACATTTTGATATTGAGATGTCTCTTCCAAAAGAACCATAATGATAACAATGATCTGCCCATACAGTTATGAATAATGGAAATGGTCTGTGGATGGAGCAATGAACTCCCAGAACCAGAAAATATTAATTTATTCCTTTTTACCTAGGAAGCCTTGTATAATTTGTATCACAGATGCACAAAACTGATATGCTTGTTTGAAGCCAGTTCTTTCTCAAGTTGGGATAAGACTTAGCCCTGTGTTAAGACTGGTGGAAAGACTGAGGTGAGGGAGGAAAAAAATAGATAAATCTGACCTGAGTTACGGGTAAATTTCTCTCAACTCACAGTGAAACCCAGATAACAATCTCAATGACCTATCATGAAAGCCTTTGAAAAACCAGAAGGGTGTCTACAACATTAGCTAGTTGCAAGACAGGATTAATCTTGATTTTTCTTCTACTCAAATATGATGGTGCCATAGCCAGAATAAAGTGAAAATTCAGCTTTGACAGCTCTGTGAAAGGCAAAGTACCTTAATCAACAGACGATAGGAGGTCCCTCTCCGAAATGGTTGATTCTTTCTATATTTTGAAGGATGGATTCAAGGAACCCAGAACAAAGACCACAGGCAAACATACAGAAACTAGAGCTAGTAAATGATTTTTTCTTCAATTAGAATCCGAGTCACCTTGCCATTGCCACTGCAAAGTTTGTCATCTTTTGCTTTGCTAGATATTTTGAGGAGAGCAAAAGAGACTGGATGATGCAATGACTTTGTCTTGGAAAGTACAATCCCTATTGGTTGGGGGTGAACACTTTCAACACCAAGAACCATTGGCTAAGCCCCTGTAAAAATGCAAGAAATGGTTACCAACAGAGGTTGGAAGAGTGCATGTCCACAGAAATGTCCAGCTGGAATTTTGAACTGCCTATGAAAATATTGATTTCAGAGTCACAGACTGAGGAACGGATGA
Organism: Antrostomus carolinensis; assembly: GCF_000700745.2. NCBI lineage: Eukaryota > Metazoa > Chordata > Aves > Caprimulgiformes > Caprimulgidae > Antrostomus > Antrostomus carolinensis. Next base: position 3,671 of record NW_010298308.1, read on the forward strand.
GGAGGAGGCTGATAGGCATCTGTGGAGGAAGCTTTGCTTGTTTCTCAAGGGTTCCAAAGATCATGAAGTGCTGTTGAGGATGCCAGCTGGCCTGCTGCCATGAGGCTTTTCTGTTCCATCAAACAATCTCTGGGAAGCTTGCCCATGAAATCATAGCATATAACCCAAAACAAGTACCACTTGATACTTCTTCACTCTGAAAGCTGACGAGAAGCAGATTTTCTTTCCAAAGAAGCTCAGACTTCTAGGTCTTCTCTTGACTGGTGGTGTTGGAGGCATGGCAGGGGGAGTCTCAGGAGAGCTGCTGACAGTAGTACCAGAAGTATTTACTTAGGACTTGGTGCCTTTTCTCCAATATTTTTGGCTTGCCTACATGAACACTTCCACATGACCCATTCCAGAGACTATGGCTAGAGAATATCTGCTGATTTACACTGTTTTCCGAATCTCTTCAGTACTGTAAGGACAGTAACTGTTTCTCATGTTGGCTGTTACCTTTCTGTTCTCTCAAATAGGACTGTTTCTCCAGTAGACCCTCTTCTTTCTTGAAGAGAGAACTTAATCTTGAGGTTCACTATTCTAATGTTTACTTGTATAGTCACATTTAACACTGCTGAAGTCTCACTGAACTAACCAGATATGAACTTGCTCATAACTAAGCTGAAGATTTATTTTGATCCTTTATGTTGGAGAAAGTTACTGGAAATCTCTCATTAGTGTAAATTAGCAGAGGGCCCTGGTATAGGCAGCCAGGCTTTAATCAGTTGATTAGGTGCAGTATCAACAAAACCGAGTGGCAAGAAACCAGACATTAAGAACCTGTAGTATCTTGTGAGCCCATGACAGTGTAAAAACACTACAGAGAATATGATTACAGTGACATGAAATGCGTACAGGCTTCCATCGCTGGTGCCTTCAACACCTGAACGTTTCTTGAGTACTTCCAATACTGTATCTTGTTATTATGTGCACTGAATGGCAATACCATGTAGAGCTGAGAAACAAAAAGGTATCTGAAAGCCTCAAGCACGCAGGAAGCTAGTTAGTGCTTTTGGACAGAGATGCTTTGAGACGCTTTTACAAACAAGGAATTCTTATTTCATTTTATTTAGATATTTATAGCCAGCTTGAAAACGGAGATATGTAAGACTGCTATCTAGCTCCCTTTCTAAATGTGTACCTACAAACAAAAGGGGAGTAATTTTTGCTGATGAATTCTTATTTTTAAATCTCATGTCACTATTATTTTGGTTGTGGTAGAATCCAAAAGCAATTCCCCACACCTGGATTATTCCTCACACCTTTTATACTAGGGCATATCTGAAGTAAAAATTGTGAGAAGAGACTTAGTCCCACAGACTCTAAATTTAGAATGAGAAATACCTACAGAACACGGTGAACTCAGTAGGTGATTCATTTCCCGTTGATGATGATTCCTAAAAGCTCAAGTATCTCCAGAAGGTCACTCCCACCTTCAGAAAACATACACAACAACTTATTTTTAGAGTTCTGTAGAAATGCCTTGCCCACACAGTAAATTGGACATATGTTCTTGGATTCAGCTGCCACTTTCGTGAAAGTTAAAAAATTCTGGGCTTACTGTTTTTACTAAATAAAATTTTCCATTTATTTCAGTCAAAGCAAAACCCAATTTTGCATAAAACTGTTGCTCATAGACCTAGCAATCACAGCTAAATCTGCTGTTGACATTCGTATGTTTCGTTGTGGGTTGCTGGTCCTCCAACAAGTACATTCCTAAGTTTAGATACAGCAGCTGGAAAGGATGTTGGATTAAGTGCATGCTAATTTGCATTGCTAAATCGCAGTGAAAATGGTAACTCTCTTCTGTTGCTATCTTTTGCACAATATGGATATGCTGTTCCTCCATCCAAAACATCCTATTCTCTCTTTGCTGATTAGCCCTAGTAGTTCTCTATTGTGTCTGCACAGGAACACTGCAATGCTTGTTAGGTTATAAATGAGAGAACCAAATAACCAACTCTTGTGATCTTTTATCAAATTAATTACTTGGAGTAGATTCAATATTAGAAATATGCACAAAATTTCCCATGGCACACAACTCTAAAGTTGGGATGTATTTTTATAGGCAAAAGTCAAATCAGGCTGGTTTGTTGTTTGAGGGTTCAGTGATTCATGTTGTGTTTGAAATTTAAAATCAGCTCAAATCCCCAATTTAACTATCACTAAAAACGCTGGTTCAGATACAATACTCCACATTATGGCGATGTACAAGCTATTTCAAAATAGTAAGGTATTCTAAAGGTATATGAAGATTACTAGAGCTGTGCATCACACACAGCTTGGTACTCAAGCATGATGAAACTACAAAAAAGAACAGATGAAGAATTCTTTAGTTATAATGAGAAATAGGGTAAAAGTGCCAGAGAAACATTAGAAGTTTCCAAGATGACCCATCTCTTTGCATCTAAAAACAAGACAACAGGCTTTTTCCAATATTCCTTGGCTGGTATTAACATAGAATGATATACTGTTATCCTGATTTCCTGTGGCTTATTTCCAGAAGCTTGATTTGTAAAAGCCCAAATCCTTTCGAAAAATATTCACATAAAAATGTAAAATGTTGAAAACCATAAAGGAATGCATAAATAAGGTGACTGCCTTTTGACAAGACAGTGCTGGAAAAAAGGGTTGTGCATCCCAATGGTTGTTTCAATTCTTAGAAATTAAAAAAAAACCCCAAGAAAACAAACAAAGAAGCCCCCCCCCAAATCCCTGAAATTATTTGTGCATCTTCATGCAAAGATCATGAGCATTCAAGGAGCATTTTATCCACCTCCACACATCATAAAAATCCACTGAATTAAGTTTTGTCTTGTGGTATAGTTTACATCTGCTGTTCTTCAACTACTAGGTTAATTTCTACCATAAATGTATTATTTCCTGCTTTGTTACACAGTCTGCATAAGGAATGCTATAGATAAACATTCTGTATATCAAACATTTGAGTGTTAAATGTTAAAAATGTTAAAACTCTCTATAGATATAGGTGTATATACACACGTGCACATGTCTGTATGCATGCCAACTGGAGAGCCGTGTAGTAAAGAAGGTGGTTCTGAAAAATCTGTTTGAAAAGAAACCAGAAATCTAATATCAGCACGAACAGAACATTTAGTTTAAGATGTTAGAGGCTAGTGAAATGTAATATTGTGATCTTCTCTGGTCTTTGGTATTTTGGTTTGCACTACAGTAGCTGGGTCTGTTTAGAGGTTTTGTTGTTTTAGAGGAAGGGAATACAAGAAGCAGAATTTGATGACTTAGTGCAATGCCTAAAGATACAGCTATTTCTGCTTATTCTTTGGACAAGGTAGGTCTGTGGGTTCCACCAGGTGACTGAATGTCTCTGCTGAAGCAGTGGGGCTTTCAGGATGAAAAATCCAACTGAGCTCATGAAAAGGCCAGAGTTTCATCATTTCTGTTAAACTTACAGTTAATTCAGACTTTGACAAAGAACAAATCTGGGCATTAGCTCAGACAGCCAGTGAGGAGATACAAATAAATTTGAGATTGTGTCCATTCATAATATGAAATTCTCTAGATATTTAACAGTTATTTTAATGCAAAGTATGGCAGGGTGAGAATATAAACCAAAGTTGTACTGTGAGAAGATTACCCATAGCTGTTTGGAGGTGAGGCACAGTATCATCTTGGGATCACTGAAAATTATCTATCATGAAGTGAAGAGGCAAGTTAGGGAGTCAAAACACATACCAAATTTAGAGATTCTCTGAATAAGGACACTTGAATCTGGTTCTATTTGTTAAACTTCTGCTGTAAAAGGAAAGTACTGCACTAAAATATGAACTTGCCTGCATGTTTAACACTACAATATACCATATGGAGGACCCCTGGCCAGTTGAAGACAGTTTTAAGTCATGTCAGTAAAAACTTTATCTCATCATGATAGAAGAATACTGGGTGAAACTGCCCAATGTGCTGCTTCTCACAGCAGATTCTGGCTATAAAAGCAAATATGTCAAGCTACAGAACAGGCCACTTGGAGGGAAGGTGGAGCTTTCCTCTACTTACACAAAACAAGACAGAAGTTCTTGTCCCAATCCTTTTGCTTTTAGTACACAAAAAGCACAACAAAAATGTTAATTTACTCTCTCTATCCAGAGCTAGCAAATGGCAAGGCATTTGACAAATATTCTGTCTATAAAGGCACTAGAATCATAAAGAATGCACAGAAGAACCCAGTACCCCCTTCTATACCCCAGTCCCACTAATGTTTGCAGACAGGTCACAAGACAGTGCAGTGTTTCTCTGCAGAGGCAGATGTTACACAGAGGATGATATTCTGCAGTTTAATACTGTTTGTGACAGGAAATGTGACTACAGGTGTATGACTGCTAAGCAAAAATATATCTTTAAAACACTTGTGAAAATACTTTCTTATTAAATCTAGCTGACATTATTCCAACAGCTTTGTATTTAAGAGCCTGCAACTAAGAATCCCTCTTTCTTCAATTATGAACAGCACGCTCCACAAAATTATTGCTGTAAACACATGGCCCAGCAACAGTATTATGTACAAGTAGCTGAAGGTGTCTTTATGTACATTATGCAAGAAAACCAAAGTTCATTGGTTGCAGAACAAGGTCAAGCAGGAAATTGAAAATGAAATGCTAGTATTTCAGTAATAGCTTCCTGAAGGGCACATTAGAAACAGTTTACTAGAAATTTTCCCAGAAGGTGGCAAGAAACAGGAACATCTTTTACTTCAACCCATTTCTTCTGCCTATGCTGCTTTAATGTCATTTAACTTTCTCCGGACTTCTGTCTAATATGTATGTAGGGTTTGAGAGGCAGGGGGTTAACAAATACTTCAGTTATTTACCCCACTTTCAACCCCTAAGAGAACACTCTTCCAGGGACTAAAGTTCTCATTTAAAGATTATTTAGGTACTTTGGAACTTTACAGTCAGAATTAGGATGGTCTTCAGGCACTAAATGTTACAGTAGGTGCCTCCTGGGATCTTCTTTTCTTGCCTAAGCAAGTTGGATGCCCAATTCCCAGAGCCTTTTGGGAGAAACTGTATCTTATGGACTTAGCTCCTTTTTCTTGGCCAGTTGTTTGCATTTTAAAGCACTTAAGTAGAGTTTGTAGACCTGGCCATCAATCTTAAAAAGCCACTGGCATTTTGACTGCTAAACCAGATCTGAAAATGGAAATGGTTATAAAAAAATATTGTGTTTCAAATTAGACTTTCTAAATCACTAAGTGCTGTTTATGAAACTGAGTAACTCTTTTTTTTTTCTTCAGTATTTTATAATATTCATGTTCTGGAGCTCCTTCATGTCTTTATCTTTACAATCTAGTGGTGTTTTAGGTAGGATTTTGACACAAAAACTATGCAAATGTTGAGGGCTTGTTAAAATTAATGGATACAAATAAACATAAATACTCATGACTTGATGTAACATGCAGGGAGAATTTCTATGTTATCTACTACAAATAGTACTTGTAGCTCTGTACCCTTCCTTAAGCATGTATCTGTGCCTGCCCAAATGCACTATTAATTTTAAAAAGGTTGTGAAAAGAGTAGTTACAGAATCAGCAACAAAGGACAAACAATGGTAAGACAGACAGAAACCTGATCATCACTAACACAGGAGAACAGCTTCATGTCTTTCAATTCAATGCAATTTTGCCACTTCTAATTAGTAATTTTCTTTTGGTCCTCTCTAGAATTCCATTCTGATTACACTGAGTTAGAGGGGTAGGAAGAGTCATCTCTGTGAACAACTCTTATTTCACATCTCAACAAATACATAATTTTAATTTTCACCTTTTTTCCTCTCTTAATGATTTTTCTTAAACTAGGCATAGGAGTTGCAAGAAAAATAATGTAAAATAAGTTGGGATACAGTATTTAAAAGTCTATCTAAAAATGAATTTGCACTGGACAGTGTTCTTAACTGGGAGACTATATCCAAGCAGTTGACAGTGAGAATAATGTGATTATGGCCCTGAGACAGAGCCTGTTCCAGTCAAGTGGAAGGACTCACATTGATTTCACCAGGCCCCGAGTGAGGCACTATCTTCTCACTACTATACCCTAGAACTAAAAAGCCACAAGTCCTGCCACAAAGCAATAAGCCCATAAATGCAAAATTACAATGGGCAATAAAATCTTGAGAGACTAGTTTCTCTGTTACTTTAATTTACACTCCTGTTAAGCAATTTTAAATGCACATTAAAATACTGGGTAATTCTAAAGATGTCAGCATGTGGATAATAGAGCCCGCCAAGGCCATGCAATGTAAGTGTTTTGGCCATATTCTATTAGACTTCAGCCACTTATTTCTTCTTTATTTAAGAAAGCCTAATTTAAGAGTAGGAAGATGCCCAACTGCTGGATAGGAAAAGCAAAATGGAATCAGAACTCTCTCCTGGAAAATAGCCTGACATGCAATAGTGAATGGGTATTCTGTAGCCATGGCCTATGTAGCCCAGCTTGAAAATAATGAAAGGCTGTCTATATTATCTGAGATGCTTTCTCCTGTGTCATATGCTGTATCCTCTGAGTCACATAGAACAGCTAAATCCTGCAGTTCTAAATTGGGACTAAAGCTGGGAATTAGCCATCATTCCTATCTGCACATTGTAGAAGGGCAGCTGGCCCATGATATGGCTTTAACTGCATCTGACTGAGATTTGAAGGAGCAGCTCCTCTCAGAACTGAGCATCCTATTAATCCTATACCTGTCAGTGTTGTGCTAACACTGGCATGATCCAAAGTACAAAGGTTTATTCCTTCCATTCACACCCTGCCCCCCCTCCCCCCCGCCCCCCATAAGAAACAAAGGATACAGTATTAAAACATTATATCCTCAAAAAGCACATTATTAATGCAATGGCAATGTAAACACTCTAGAGGAAAAGAGATGGAGGCTACGCTGCACAGCTGTGTAAGTAAATAAGTTGTAAAAGAGATGGTTTTAAATAAAACCATCGTAAAAAGAATATAGTCTTGTAAATGTTTGTTTTTAAATCAGCTTCTGATGTCCTTATTCTAGGGATGTAGCACTTGACTCAGCAAGCAAATCCTACTGTTTTCAATGAGACCTATTTTCAGGCAAGTAATAACCTATGATTTTCAAAACTGGCAGTGGCTGGCTTTTGTAGGGACTAGTTCAGCCAGACTTGCTTTCTAATTATTCCAGTGTAGAAACAAAGTAGTAGCTGGGTTTCAGAGACATTACTAAACCCAATGTGACCAAAGCTTTTCTTGTAAGCAAGGAAGAAAAATTTCATCTTCTCACCATCAGCCTGTCACTGTTTAAATGCTCGTGCTTTTTAACCTTTGGGTTTGTTTTTAAACTGGAACACAGTGGCTGTGCAATTGGCCGTTACTTGGCCTGCATACATTCACCCTTCTTCCTCCCTCACTTCTGATGTCATAACGTAGTATGAATTAATGCCAAAATTTCACTGCAAATAATCATGTAACATGCTTCAGCTCTATTAAAATGAGCCTTTGAAATGGAAAATCTGGAAACGCACATGAAGGAGGTATGCCAAGTTCACAGTGGCCATCCTGTTGCCTACTGTTGCTTCTCTGTTGGGGCACCTGTACCACTTCTTTTTAGTCAGCCAAAAGACATGGGTTTCTCTAAAGGATCTGCAGGAACAGCTTTTTCTCCTTTTTAAACAACAGCATAGGGTCACTAGGCAGACTAGCCTGATGATACAGGTATCTAAACTGGTTGTTTAATTCTCTCCCAGCCTCCGTTCTGTTGCCTTGAATGTACCTTATCCATCTTTCTTTACCTACACCTCATTTAATATTTGTAAAATGACCTCTCTGTGTAAAGACCTTCATTCTTCACCTGAGCCCCCATAACTGAAGCTCCTAAAGACACAGATAAAATAAACTAGGGGGAGGTCATAAAAAGGTCCTAAAGAACCACCTCTGTGCTGGGGTGGAAAACCTATCAGCAGTGTGCTCTGGTGTCAAGTGAACAACTTCCAGTGTGACCTGGTTATTTTGTGCTACATACTTCAATATCTTTCTCTTTCACCCAGATACTGAAAGGCTGTAGGCTGCGATGTTGCCTACATGCACTTGTGAATTATAGCAGTGCCATGTGCACAGCTGTACTTAACGACCTGTCAGGTTTCCCATTATGATGTCATGCTGTTATTTTCAGGGTTTATGTCCTGACTATAAAGTTGGTGACTGCTTGGTCTGGAAACACTAATGCATTTTTGTACATTTTATAAATACAAAAAGAAAAAGTGCCCTATCACAGTGCCCTAATAAAAAACCACATCCTATTCAGAAAGCAAAAACTGACAGTTTTAAGTAATATTTTCAGTAGTAGAAAGAAACAATCAATAACATTCAGGAAGCTTCCTTCTTCGGCCAGAGTCATTACCTATAACACTATTTACAGCTTGAAGCAGGGTCAGCAGGCAGCCGGAAATGCATTAAGTAGGTGACCGTATTTTAAGGTGAGTTTCTTGGTTAAGAGATGGTAAATCTCTCAATGACCACAAATAGCATGTACCCAGAAATACCACAGTGGGGTGATGTTATATGATAGCTGTATTTTATTGTGTATAAGTAACAGCAGTAAAACTCCAAATAATAATTCCATGTAATTGTAGGCAGGCAGACAAGGTAAATGATGAGCATGGATTTCGCTCCTGAGTGTGTTCAATGGATTCATGGTTCAGTGAATTCACAACTGACCTCTGTAGAGAGGTGCTAGAAGAGGAGGAAATTTTCACTGAGTACAAATCAGTAATTTCAGACTGTCAAGTCAATAGCAATCCCCTAATTGAGGAGCCTACGTAATACTACACATACACACATGGTACTTTCAGAAATAAAGTTCTTGCAGGCTACTGAATAAATACTATGATATAACAATCCTCTGATTCTGTATTTACAATTTAAATCATAGCAGTCTATGAGGAAAGTACTTGCATGCTACATGATGTATCTACCTTTAGGTACAGCCTTAATTCCTTTTCTTTTTTGTCTCTTTCTCCATTAGACAGGATTTGACAGGGAAGTTCTTTGTGAGCGACAGTAAGGCTTTCATTGACAAAAAACAAGCACTCAGTGCAACCATACACAGACAAAGGCGTACCTGCAGTGACCATACTTTCCTCTGTGTGAAGTGGCAAATTCCACCCTAATGACGCTAAATTGTACTAATGAGATGTATTAATTGAAAACTGCATGCTGTATTAACACAAAGTCCTCAGCGGTGCTGGGTTCATCACTAATGTAACAGTTAGGAATAATCTCCTTGAAGTCACTAAAATATCCTGATGGAAATAGTCTCAGTGAATTAAGCGGTGGATTCCTAATTGATAATTGCAAACTGTAATTGTAGTACTCTTAAAATACAATTCTCTTCATCAAAGCATTTTACAAGAGTATTTTTTGTAAGTGGTATAATGACAGGAGGAGCAGTGAGGCAACCTCTTAGTTTCACTCATTATCTCTATTTTCATGCTATTCCGTGATCCCTTCAGTTCTAGCTCATCCCATACAGATTTACAGGAGAAGTACCCAAATAAACATAAGCAGAAGCACTGTAACCCTTCTCTGATTAAGTCAAATCACATGGCACTATAGAACTTTATTAGCACAGAAAAATACTATTCCTTGTTATCCTCAGTGACTTCTTTCTCCACAAGACACTAACTTATTTTATGCTATACAACAAAAATCTATAAAGAAAGGTTTGGGTTTTTTAATGTAGGGAGTGATAACTGCTACTATCCATCTTGTTCAAAAACACTTGTGCCCACACACACACACACACACACACAAAGATTACTACTACAAGGTAATTAATAGCCAAAGCTTCAAGTTCCCTCCTTACATAATCAACCATGGCAGATGTCGTTACTCACTTTCAGTTTGGATTATTAACTTAGAAAAGTTCTAACAGCAGCCACTAATTATTCTATCAGATTTCTTTGTGCTTTGATTCTACTCCTCTAAGACAGGGATACCATCAAGATGTCTGTTGCCAAAGGGTGACAAGAACTACTAAGATACTGTGTGAAGAGTAGCCTGCCAAGGCATAACGTAAACTTCTTGAATATACCAATACATATGCTCTATAGCACCAATACACAGAAGCCTTGCTCTCTGGCACTTAAAACTATCCTTAATAATCAAAGTAAGGATCTACAAGCTTCCCGTTACTAATGACTTAGTCACTGACTACTGTCTCAACTGTTTTTATACTTAGCTTGTCAAGAATATGACAAACCCTTTCTTGTATATACCCGTATACTTTGCATTCCTTCCTTTGCTTTTAGGTCACAGTGAAGAACCTATAGAAAAGATAGAATCCTAATATTTAGCTTTACTTTTTTATTCCAAACCCCAAACTTTTGATGATACATCTAAGGTGCTGCACAAGAATGATCTTTCTTTTTTTAAGTAAAAGCTTAAGAGGATGTGCAGAGGTGGGCTTGCTGGCTTTTCACTTTTAGCAAGTTCAGATAGGCTGGGATAATATTTAAACAAATAAATTGTGTTAAATTTACCGAAAGAGGGGTTACTTAACCAACAGTAACTGTCTTTAAGATTCTGTAACGATTGTAGACACCACAATGTGTAGGACAGCAGATGTTTTGGATACTGCTCCTGTCTGATAACACAATGCCTCGCAGCTAGAAGCCATCATCCATGCAGACTGTGGTAATCCTACCAACTATAGCTGACTCAAAGAATTGGTGTTAGTTAATTGTTCTTTCTTCTTATAACCCATACTTGTGTCACTGCAAGGTAAACACCAACCACTTCAGGATAGTGGGAAAGAGGATTTTCAACCTCAAAAAAAAGTAACTGTAGTACTGTTATCCCTAAAATTGGCATCTAACCTAACAGCAAAATGTGAGGTACAATAACTGACGAGGATCTGCAGATTAGTGCTTTGAAGGTCTTCCATGTTAGCACATTCCTGTAGAAGGGGGATACTGCTTGTGTCCTAGCAGGAGGAACCTGCAGGTTCA